>NW_008685130.1:68085-91413 GCF_000695815.1 Acanthisitta chloris | reverse complement strand
GGGGTGTTTTTGCTCCCGCCGCTGCCCAGCCCGGGTGTGGCGACCCGGTGCTCCGTCACCGTCGGAGCGGGCGGCCTTGTTTTGTGGTGCTCGTTACAGAGCGTGTACCTCAGCACCTCAGTTCCTCAGCCCCTTAAACCCTCAGTACCTCAGCACCTCAGTTCCTCAGCCCCTTAAACCCTCAGTACCTCAGCACCTCAGTTCCTCAGCCCCTTAAACCCTCAGTACCTCAGCACCTCAGTTCCTCAGCCCCTTAAACCCTCAGTACCTCAGCACCTCAGTTCCTCAGCCCCTTAAACCCTCAGTACCTCAGCACCTCAGTTCCTCAGCCCCTTAAACCCTCAGTACCTCAGCACCTCAGTTCCTCAGCCCCTTAAACCCTCAGTGCCTCAGCACCTCAGCCTCTTAACCCCTCAGTGCCTCATCCCCTTAAACCCCTCAGTCCCTTAAACCCTCATCCCCTCAGCTCCCTCAAGTCCCTCAGCCCTGCCCAGGTCCTCCCAGTGCCTCAGCTTGGCTGAGCCCAAAGTTTAGACAACTGTAGTTCCCCTGCTTAATACTGAATTATTAGACTTCTTGTTAACACCCACACATATAACTGGTTGGGTTTGTTGGGGTTTTTTTTGTCCCAAAGGGGGAAAGAAAAGCAGGTCAAGGATGAAAGGTTCAGCCTGGAGAAAAGGAAGCTCAGGGAGGACCTTCTACAGCTGCCCCAAAAGAGGGAATGGACTGGAGGGGGTTGATCTATTCTGGCAAGGGAAAGGGACAGGACAAGAAGAAATCACCAGGGCAGGTTTAGATTGGATAAACAATTTCTTACAGCTGCCCCAAAAGAGGGAATGGACTGGAGGGGGTTGATCTATTCTGGCAAGGGAAAGGGACAGGACAAGAAGAAATCACCAGGGCAGGTTTAGATTGGATATTAGGAACAATTTCTTCATTGAAACGGTGGCCAGGTGTTAGAACAGCCTGCACAGGGGAGGTGGTGCAGTCACCGTCCCTGAAGGATGTCAAAGATGTGGAGCTCAGAGACAACGTGGTGTCCTTGGCAGTGCTGGGGGAACAGTTTGACTCAATGACCTGAAAGGTTTTTTCCAAACTTAATGGTTCAGTGGATCTGATCCTGTGAAAGGACTCCCTCCACAGAGAGCAGGAGAGGCCACGTCTGAGCCCAGCTCCCAAAGAGGCTCCATCCATCCCCACAGTGTTCCTCCTCGACAGGAGCAGCCTCTGCCCTCCCTGCATGGACACCCCACGCCTTTCCCTGGACACACAGTGCCTGCAGCCTGGGCTCTGTCCCTCACCAAGATTCATTGTGACACAAAGAGCCTCCTGACCTTTAGAAGGGAAGAAAGAGGACAGATGTTGTCCTTGTATTTTAGAGGCAATGCTTGCACAGAGTGAAAGGTTGTGAACTTTTCTTACATGGGAAGGTTCAAGTTCATCCCATTGTTTTGTAAGTGCTCAGAGTTCAGAAAAGCCAGAGTGGTTTTCCTTCGCAGCACGTGGAGGTAGTTCAGAGGTTTCCTTGTTCCTTCTGTGAGCATTGGCATGTTGATTCCCTAATTCCTACGTTGTTAGGATCTGATAGTCCATTCCTAAGCTGTTTCCAGTATGGCCTGTAATTTATTGTTGTTGCAACACCCTAATAAGACCTATGTCCCTCCTCATAAAATGATTTCCGTCTGATAAATGGGCTTAAATGCTATCGTCTTCCCCATCTCTGTCTCCACTCTCACATTCCAACGTGAGGAACAACTCCTAGTCCCAAAACATTTCTAAAACTCCCACAGGCATGAGCCCTCCTTAGATAAAACCACTAGATCTTCAGCATCCTGTTGCAGATTGTGACACAGAGCTGGTCTTACAGGGGATCAAAAAAGCCAATATATGGACCTGGCTACACACACGAAGCCTATCTGTGCACCCACAGCAGTGGGAACAAGGATACCAGAAACTGCCAAATTCAGCCTGAGCATAAGATTTGTCTCCCATAAAATCCTCTGAGGTTAAATAACACTCAGCTGCATCATCTCCTCCAAACAAGCATTCCCTCAAAATAATTTATTTTACTGTAGCATTAGCAATATCTTCTTTGATTTTTAACCAGATAATCCCAGAATTCACAATAATTTGGGACTTCTATCAGCTTCTTCCCTCCCCTCACCCCAGTCATGTCCCTCATCCAGGAAAGACAACTGGGCATCGAGTCATACCAGCCTTAAAAGCAGCCAATGTACATATTGCTCCTAGGTTAAATATTAAACCTGTTTAAAAGAGATATTTTTGTTTAGTCCCTGAAAGCTGGAGGGAATTTACCTGTTGCAGAGTCTCATGGTAAAGTGAATAGTGAGAGGAGTTGGCGCTGAGAATTTGAGCTGGGATGAGATGTGGCAGAGAGTTGTGTTTTCTTTCTGCAGCCCTGAATATAAACTCAAGGAAAGACATTAATAAAAGGGTAGTGTGGTGCCAAGGAGAAATATATTTGCAGTGTGTGGATTAATTTATAAAGCAGATGTAATCCTAGTAATGATATAAGTATAAAATCCAGTTAAATAAAGTCTCATTTTAATTTTGCCAAGGAAAGTGACTCTACGAAACAGGAGGAACCAAATCATGTGGTGCCTGGGTGATGGCAGCAGCCAAATTCAGAGACAAATCTACATGAAAGAAGTCTAAATCAGTAAAATTTGTACCTTTATTTTCTGTACCTTGACATGCAGCTGAAAGTAGCACCAACTGAGATTTTAATTGGTTCATATGGACTTAGCAGCCAAATTCAGCACTGGGGCACAAGGAGAATGAAAGTGATTCCATATATCAGTGTGATTCCATACATCAGTGTGATTCCAAAGGTGTCTAACAAACATGAAACTGAAAGATAAAAATCATAATTTAATTAGGATACACGTCATCACTTAATTGCTTTTAAACTCACTCCTAACAGCAAGCACAGTGACTGATTTCATTCTGTCTGAATCTGACCCATTACCTCGACTTTGGCACGGTCACTGGTGAGAACACCACGGCAACTTGCTTTCCTCCCATGATTTCCTTTGGAAACAGTTCACAGGCCTTTAGCAAAGAAAGTATTAGCCAAGCTCAACAGATCATAAGCACTCCACATCAGAATAGACCTTAATAGAAATGATTTATTAGAGCAGCTCAGATTTCAGTGGAAGTTTCCCAGAGATTTAAGTGCTATGAATGATTCGGTTCCTAACTAATTTGGTTTCTTGAGACGAGTCCTTGCAAAATACTGCAGAGGGAGCTCGAAGCCTGGGAGTGTTTCAAGCTGAGCCTTTGACTTCACGGTTTTCACTGCAGGAGCAGGGCAAAGAGAGCAGGAAAAAGATTAGTTTGTGAATTAATTTTTTGAATAGTAAACGTTTTGGTACAATGTGTGTGGCTGTGCTGAGCCACGGGTGACTGAGGGGAGCTTGTGTGGAGACATCAGAAGATGCTTTGTGGTTGCCAGTCAAGGCAACTTACATTCTGCTGGTCCTCCTTTGCTCTAGTGTCACTGTGATCTGCTCTGGGGCTGTGTCTGACAGTTCCTGCAGGTGCTGCGAGCCCTCTGGTATAATTTGATTAGCTACTAGTGCTCAGGAACAAGTTTAAGGTGCTAAGTCCACCTGTGATGACTTTCTCTCTTACTGTCAAGCAACTTCCTCTTGCTATGCAAACACTTTCTGTAAATCTGAATACTTTGCCTTCCCTCCTCAGCCAGTGGCTCTTCCCCGACAAGGGATGTGCTCACGTCCTGCTGTTGGCACACCTGGACTAGTTTCAATCTCACGATTTCAGATGCTGATTGCAGCTGAGCTGCTCCAGCACAGCACATGGTGTGCTCAAATCAGAGATGGTAACACAGATATTCAAAGAAGTCTCTCCTTTCTGAGGCCCATAGCGAGGGCTGCACACTCCGGGAGGGTTTCCAGTGTTAATACCTGTATTTTTCTTCTTCACTGTTATTCTGAGCTACATATTTACTGCTTTGTGCAAAATTTACTTACCTTTGATATGCTTAAAGCTTAAATCACTGGTTAGTTCAGTCCTGTTGCATGAGGATGAAGCTCTGCTCCCAGGTGTGTAAGGTGCAAAGGATGTGCTTCTGCAGGAAATCTGGTTTTACAGAGCAGAGAGGGTTAAGACTCAATGGATCAGGATTATGTCTTGACAGACTTGATGATGTAGTTGCTTTAAATAATTTGCAGGATGAAGAGAGAGTCCATAGGTGTCTTCAGAGGCAGAAACTGGAATCAAGTCAACGAGAACTTCCTGGTCTGCTGCTGTGTCTTTACAAGCTGCTTAATGGTACTCACTGGATTGGCTGGGCTGATTGTCAAGGAGGAAGTAGAGTTGTCAAAGGGGTATTTGTTTCTGGTTTTTAGCAGGTGGGAAGAAAAAGGAAAATCCATACAGTGGAGGTGGTGTCTATATTCAGGGCATTCCACTGTGATCAGAGAAATTGATGTGCTGATGTCCCATGGGTGGACACAAAAGCCCTGAGGCTGGAGAGAGGAGAGGAGACTCTCTTGCCTTTTGACCAAGTAACAAGAAACATGATGGGATGCAGTTTCTAGTTGCCTGAGTCCATAGAAACTGAGGTATTTAGGTTCTGCAGGGTTTTTAAGTGAAGCAGCTTTGCTAACTTTTCTAATTTACCACACAATTCGGTAGCAAATAACCCAGAGGGAATTTGAAATTCTCACTCCCAACAGTTCTGAGACACAGGCTGGACAAACTTCTTGACACAGACTAGATAGATTTAATCCCATCTCAGTGCTGAGAAACAGTTTCTCTTTTGAGGCCCAGTCAACTGTACACTTCTGTTATAACTGCCCTTCTGTCTCAAGGGAATTAGGAGCATCTCTGGTTTTCTTTGTTGTCTTCAGGATAAGAGCAGTATTTAAAAATGCCAACACCTCCCTGCTAGCAGAATTGGGCTGTAAGAGGTTTTGTGTTTCCTTGCTTGCTTTTTTCACTCCCAGAGAAAATAAACTGATTGCCACAAAATTTCTTAACATACTTACTTAAAGCCTCTCGCTCATTCTTTGCAAAACAGTAAAATACACATTTTCAGCAAAGACACTTTCTGTATTTTCTCCTGTGACTGAATTGAACTGTCCATGTTTCTTTTGTCAGCTATTACCTCTCTGTTGCTATAACATCTAGCATAGAAAGGGTAAAGAAACTGTTTGTGAAGGGACTGAGGATTCTAGGAACTGTCCTTGACAAAAGGGCCTGTAAGAAATGTCAAATTATTGGGGGTTGCAAGAGAAAAGTAGAAGCAGAGTGTGGGAAAAGTAAATAAGTACTGAAAAGAGAGTGAACTCCGACATGAATAGGTTGTATACAGATAAAAGCTCTGGCCAAGTAACAACAACAACAAGCAATAAGTTGTTAACAGATGCTTGAACTTAATATTGAAACAGCAGAAGTGTTGATATAATTCTGTTGATATAGTTCTGTTGTGTTATTGTTGGCAGAAGAAGTTAGTTTAACTTTAGGGGAAGGGTAAATTGTAGACTTTTGTTTATTTTCTCCGGCTAAAAACCTCTGACTTGACTTTTTACCTATTTTTGTAGTGAATTTTCATCATACCATGTAAGTATGAAATCATTCAGACAAACATTTCACATGTCAATACAGCTCTGTGTATATATTAGACCAGCACATTTCATTCCTCTAAACCATATTTATTACTTAAGCTCTACAACATCAATTTTGCACTTGGAAAAACAGAAGAACAGAGAAAACAGAAAGGAGAGTTGTTTGCAGAGGAATGAAATAAGCCAGGGAGGAAAGAAAAACTCTCCCCAAACAGTGGTGAATGATCATTAGATCTCTTTGGGGGCCCTTTCTATTTCTATTCAGTTCAGTCCCTCCTCTGTGACTGACTGAGAGAAAAGCCAAGGAAGTCAAGATCCAAACTGGAAGCTGCTATTCATCCAGGGAAATCCAGCAGGTTTGATTGTCAGGCTTGGAAGCTAATACTAATTAATTTCTGAAGAGTATATATAATTAGCTCTTTACTTCCCTGAGCTGCTGTATTGCCAGTTCCCAAGCCCAATAAACCCATGAAAAGCTAAATACTTATCACATTAAGATTTATTTTCTGTAAGTTGGGATGTTTTTCTTGCCTCCTTCTTTGTACTGGAAAATACAATATTCTGAGTAGCTATTAAAAAAAAGGTTAGGACAACAAAAACAATTATTTTGCAGAAAATGGGTCAATTTTGCACCACCTGGAAGTATTTCTTACAAGTATGTAAATGGTCCTACACCATAGAACTTCATCCTCCCACCTAAGGACAGGGTTTTTTCCCCCTTTTCTTACTGAGGAGCAGCACTCCACTGCCTGCTGCAGAGCATTGCAGTCGAAATAGTTGATAGGGATTTTTTTTGGTGTCTGTGAATATTCAGCTCTAATCTCTTCTGCATTAACAGACTCTGCTTTAGACCTGGTCACTGTCAGGAAAACAGTGAGAAATGTGTTTTCCCAACCATGTCTCTATATCCACGCTGAAGAGTGGCCTCTTCACCGACCACAAAATACCCAAATGTCTCCCAGAGCCACTAAAATATTGCTTTAATAAATAGAAATGACCCTGTTCAGTTAACAAATGAATGACCCTGGTCACGCTTGCTTGATTTTTGAGTTGAACTCAGCTATTGTGAACTCACTACTGGAGCTCGAGATAACGACAAGCCAAGAGGAAGGGACACATTTCCTAAAAACAAGTGTTACCTTGGATAATTTCTATTCTTCCCTTCCAGAATGTGCCAATACAGTATTTGCCATGTGAGTCACAATCTCACTGTGACTGAGCTCGGGAGGTGTAAGCTTTGTTTCAAACCTGATGAGAGAGGGAGTGCCCTGTCTGCTTGGACACAGTGCAGTTATTATCTGGAGCACTCATTTACTTTTGAAACATGAATAGTTTTATGTAGCTATTAAGTGACACAGGATATGACTAGGTTAGTTACTCATAGAGATTTAGATATAATAAATAAGAAAGCAAATCTGGTTTCATCATCCCTCTCTCTTGATCTTTGAGGGAGGAAGTATTAATTTCTGCTCTCTAAAGAAATGCTGTCATTTGAGCTAGTCCACCATGCTGTTGTCAGAACCAGGTACTAGTTAGTCCTAAACCACAACTTGGAGTTCATTTTCATACACAAACACAAGGGAAACTTGTTGCATTTTTCCTGGAGATGAAAAGCCTATGGAGTGTGACTTACTGAGAGACTACTGGATTAATAAAATACAATATATAGCATTTATTTGTTTTCCTTACAATCCTTTCCTTACACTATAGAAGAAGGAAGTTACACATTCCACAGCTTTGTCTGCCCCCCTCAAATCCATATATTGCTTTCTTTTTCTTGTGTAGCTCTTGTTAGAGATACAACAAAATTAAATGACTTGCAACCTAAGATCAGGCCCAAGCTCACCCTCTCTTGTCAGTAAAATACGTATATAAACATACTTTGCTTTGCTGTTATTCACCAGTTTTGGAGTGAGGCTTTTCAAAGCAGCAGGAGCCTGTATTACATCTTTGCCAAGTACCTGAACCTGACAGAGATTAACTGTCACTTCTTATCCACAAGAAGCCCCAGAGATGATTACCAGCTCTCTCTGGTCGGAGCTGAAAGACAAGCATTGTAAAGAGGTGGAAAAACTTGGTTTCCGAAGTAAAAGTCAGAAAGGCAAAAGTGAAGAAGTTTAGTAGAATTTCAGAACTGACTCCTGGTTTTACTTCTTTCACCTTGAAGACAGGAAGATGTAGCTGAAATTTACATTGATTTACTCTTAGGACTTACATTGTTTCCTCCCTGTTCCAAACTCCCTCCCACTCCCAACAGCATCTGAGTAGAGTAAAACGCCCAAATAGCTCCAGGAGTGTGGCCCAGAGCCCTCCAGGCTGCAGCCCTGTCTCAGTATGCACACACACACTGTCTCTTGCTGCCCAGAGAGGTCATGCAGTAAGCCTGGAGTAGTCAAGCCTGCTAAGGTTTATTACTTTCCCACTTGATGGTTAATTACTTGCAACTACATTCCTTCCTTACCTACAGATGCATTTTAGACACTATTACCGTAAGAAATGTGAGCTGCTCCTGTAATTACCTGCTCCTTCCAGGACAGATGGGAATTCCATGCTTATGAGCACCATGGCATGATGATGTGGCACTGCCATCTCAGTTCAGCCCTGGCAGATCAGCCACGTACCTGCACTCTGCCTCTGGGGCTCCAGAACTCACATACTACAGTGCCAAAGGGCTTGTACCTACCAGGACCCAACTTCAGTTCTGGAAGCTGGGTGAGAGTTTATAGATTTATCTGATCAATGTGTTCTGAGAGAAACTGTTAATTTTTGATTGCTAAGGATCAGTGCATTCTTTGCAATTCAGGAGATCAGTGGGCAAATCATAGTCGCCATGCCCTGGATGCCAGAGAGGTCTTTTTCTTACACTGTTTTCATCCGTTTCCTTCCAAAGGACCAAAGCCTTCCAGCTTTCATCTCAACACAAGGCCAGTATTGCATGGCTTGGCAGGATGAGATGGCACATCACTGCAGGAACAATGGCACAGCTGCCTGGTCACATACCTACAAGGTGTCTTTGCCTTAGGAAGCCATTCTTTTTTCCAGAAAAAAACAACTTCTGTGACTGAGCTACCAGGTCACTTGGGTCTGAGAACATCAGGCAAAAACCTTTTCTTCCTCCCAGTCCTATTTGCTTCCTACTTCCTGCCTATTCCCTCACCTCTGTCTTGTATTTCAGCTGGAGAAAATGGCCACTCTCTTTTCATTGAGAAGTAAAAATGGGAAATAACCTTTTATTCTGCTCTAAGACCCTAACCACCTGCTTTTAACTCTTGCTCCGAAAATGGATTTAATTACAATTCTAAGTTTGTTCTGCTAAATATTTTACATTTTGATTCTTTTTCTCATAAACACCCAAATGGATACATTTCCCATTTTGCCACGAATTTCCTCACAGATGAGAATTGTCTCACAGGATGAAAGCTATGACCTCAAAATCTTCAATCTTGTGTAACTAAGTTCACATGACTCTGTCATGCCTTGGGTTTTCTAACCCTTTACCTCATGGGCACATTGGTGTGCCCAACTCTTTACTGCTCACACAACGTATCTGCATCAATAGATTATGTCTTTAGCTGCCACTGGTTTATAAAAGTAACCTATGATAACTGCCATGAGTTTTTATTCTAAGTGGAGCTAACCATTCAATAACCAATGCTTAGGCCCCTGCAAAGTGCACTGCAGTCAAAGGGAATCAGTGGAATTATTTTCCTTGGCTCCAGGTGGCCTTAAATCAGGTGGCATGCATGGCATTAAAAATTAAGGATAGAGCTTAAAATTCAAAAGAAGCCACATGAATGGTTAGTTTCCTCTTCAGAAAAGGCCTGTTGGGCTAAAAAAAGAAGGAGGTTAAAAAAGAGCTTTGGTTTTTCTTTGCTGTACTAAAAATGGCATATTATGTTTGGGCATGGAATAAATAGTGCTCAAATGTGCAAAGAATTGAACCAGAGTTTGAATGGAATTCATATAAATTTTAAGACATGGTTTCTTCAGTGGCTAAAGGAAGAAAAGTTGTTTACTCTGAAAAATTCATAGGAAAATATGAATGCACTCAATTGATGTATGGAGCTCCAGGAGAGGTCAGACTCCTGAGGTATCAAGATGAAAAGTAAATTATTATTGCTTATTGGAAATCACCACAGCCAAAATGATCATTAACAGCTCAGGACCAGAGAGCATGAAGGGTTTAAAAATAGAAATGTGTCTGTGCCTTGACGTGAGACTTATTCACTCTTAAGCTATTTAAGACTTCAAAATATTTGTAAGACAGTATCTTGGAAACACGAAGACATGGAAATCCAGAAGATTTAGACTCATACTGGCAACACGAGAGGGTGGGTACAGTTTCCTCCTCGGGTGCACCAACTGACCTTGCTTTCTGCCATCCAAAGTCTGGAGCAAAGACACAAACAGTGTGTGATCCAGGAATGATTCAGAAATGGGCTACAAAGCCATTTCCAGCAGTAATCTTCCCTATTGTCTGTGTTTGCCCCTGGGCCAAGCCAACCAATATAATGACTTTCCTCTTTAATACATTAGAACATTGGGTTTGGGTTTTGTTTTTTTCTTTTGATGTGAGCAGGGCTTGGAAATGGGGGTTTGTACTTACAGTTTTTGGGAGAAGCATGCCAAGAACAGGCTGAATGCACGTCATGAAGATACTGGCACAATGGTACAGAATTTAGCTGTATTTGTACAAATACAATTAATTGTCTTGCTATCTTTTATCCAACCTGGCCCATGTGGTCACTGTGAGTCACACCAAGGCATGTTCAGTTATTCTTTGGTTACTTTCAGGTCCCTCCTTCTCTATTTTAAGTTCCTTTTTTTTCTTCTTTTCCAGGAAATCCTTATTTATATAATCCTGCCTCAGATTTGTTATTGGTAAAACTAGAACTTGTTTCTACTTTCATCCCAAATATGAAAAACTTTCAGAAAAAGTACCACAACCACAGTGCAAGTCTGGAAGGCATTATTTTATACCTAATGAGCTCATATCTGCTACAAGACACTCAAAGAGTTACCAGCTAGGCAGTGATTTACCTGCTTCTGGTGTCCACATCCATTACCTCAGAACACAATTCCCACCTTCTAAGTGAATTTTACGAGTTGGAGCATTAATATTTTCTGGCTAGAAAAGGAGGATTGGTATGAACCTCCTGCTTTGCCTTCTCACAGAACAGTTTAATGGGAAAAGGATCAAAAATTGTAATCAGCAAGTCAGGCTGTGAGCCCAGCTGTGCTTGCACAGGTCCCTCCAGGCAATGAAAATATGACATCCACAGTGTCACCACTGCTTCCCTTCAGAGTTAAATTCAGCAAGACACAGCCAAAGGAATCCCTGAGTTTCACTCCTTTAGCTTTACCATTCCACTCTTAATAATTAACATGTTTTTCAATTCCAGAGAACAAAGCAGGTAGCATTCTTCCTCATTTCAAATGTCCTAGGGAAAGCTCTTCCATGTTACATTCTGCTAATGCCTAGGATCAAACCAGAAGAGAATGAAAGCTCCCAGAATAAGATCCACCCCTGAATATTCAGTGTCTATGGTGCAGCATCGAGGTCTGTGCTCGAACCCAAACCTCCCTCTGTGCTCTCAGAGATCAGTGAACTCCACCTGAGATCCATCTATCTCCAAGTAGGTACAGCAGTGCAAACACAATATTTACCTTTTATGTCCTTAGGAAGATTCTGTAACTGAAGCAAACAATACCTGCAGGCTCATCTCAGCTCTGGGCACGGGGAAGGATGTGATGGATCCACCCTTAGGCAAACTGACACCAGTTGCTGTGTAGCTCAGATTTGCTCAGATTGAACAGTACTCGTGGTTGCACACTCAGAGCACAGGGAGGGTTGGGAACACAACCTGTCCCACAGGAGAAACTCTTGCATATTGAAGTTTATTTCAAATTAAGTGTTCAAAGAAAAAAAAACCCAAATAAACAGATTTAGTATATATTTGCTTTTCTTAAAAAAATGATTCCATGAAAGAATTTTATAGATATCTAAGTAGTAATACAGATTTTTATATACAAAATTCCATTTCAAACAATTCACTGTACAAAAGAAAGTATAAGCGACTGTTACTATTCCATGATTTCAGCAAATAATGAAAAACTCTGGCACGTATGTGTTCAGGATACAGTTTTAACATTTACAGGAATGTCAGTATTCAGTTGGGAACACTTTCAGGTGACTATTTACAGATTAAATCTCTTTCAAGGACATTCCCTAAGATTTCTCTTCAGAATAGGTAGTTCATGTTTGGCTTTTTTCTGGATCTTTTGGGCTACCAAGGAATGAGAGGAAGAACATGTTTTCAACAGGATGTGTGGACAGAATTCTGCTCGATTTGTTCCCACTCACAGTCCTATTGCAGTCAGTGGGCCTGAGCTGGGAAACTCTTCCTACCAGGCATAATGCTTAAGTGGGAATAAACCAGGCAGGATTTGGCCCTACAGTAACACACTACTGTAAGTTACAAATTTTAAAAATAGTGACATTCCTGCAAGTCAAAATACAACAGAAACAAGAGTTAACAAAATATAAGCCCTTTATTAATAAAAATCTTTGGTTGGATCAATATTTTTAAATAAGCTTCAAGAATATTTGGTTAATACCATTTTCTTTCTTCCACATAGTTTCTTTTCTGGTACCTTCTTTGGACAGACTACAGAAAAATATCAAGTTTATCACATACTTTAAAACAAATAAATATATCAAAAGCTAAATATGGCATTTTGTAAAGTTCTAGCAGTAATCTTTAAATTAGTTTGGCAAAGAAAAAAAAGAAAAGGAAAAAAAGAAATTAATAACTTCTCTTGAAAAGAGTCTTGTGACATTTGGTTTTGTAACAAACCATACAGTAGTTAGACTTTAAAGAAATCTTTCCTTTTTATTTTCTTTTTCAGTTTTATATTTGCAATGCAAGTGCCATGGACAAGACAAAGCAATGAAAGAAATCAGGTTAATTGCACCAATATTATTTGGAAGTGCAGTTTATCGGTTGACAAAGCAAAACTAAAATGTATTATGCTTAAAAAGAGTTGTACTGATGGGCTTTAGCTAGGCATGGTAAGTGAGGGGTTTAGACTTATACTTCAGGAAGCTCCTTGTACAAAAGATAGAGTATTTTAAGACAAAAAGAAAAGTCCTGTAACTAACTGAAGGTTAGTGGTCCTGTAGCCCCACTGCAGACAAAACTTCCATTGCAGACAGTAAGTGGGACACACTTTGGATTTCCTCCTCTAGCACAGCCTCTGGGAAATGCCATTCAACAGCAGAAAGTCTGTGGGAGCCACTGGCTGTGAAATTGGGGTGCAGACTCCCTTCTCCTGCAGAGGGCTGAGGGCTACAGGGAAAAACCTGTCTGGGAAAGGGATGTGCTAAAACAATGGGGAGAAGGGAATTTCCTCAGCAACAGCAGTGTCCCGAGTACTAGGCAGGGCAGTGTGAGTCACTGGAGCTCTATGTGTGCTCGTTAATTCAGGGCACTTAACAAAATGCCCTGAGATCATCTACCTGCTGGGAGGTTCTCCAGATTTGTGCTGCTGCTGCTGCCTGGCTGTGAGCAGGGAGCTGCTGGGAACTGCTCCCACACAGCCTGGGGCACTGAGGTAGCTCCATCCACATCAGTGGTGAGAAAGGACTTGCCAGAATCCCTTTCCTGATGTTTCTGAAGAGAGCAGTGCCCTGGTGAGGACCTTGGATACGCAGCAGGTTGCCACGAGTGCCCCCCACACCTGTGGGACACTAAAGCTCAGTGGGAGCTTTGCTTGTTCAGACACAGAGCTAAACCCAGTCCTGGAAAGTAAGTCAGCCTGGAAGGCTTTTTGTGGGTTCTTTCCTGCCAAAAGGAATACTAGGGCACACTCTAACGCTGATTTTGCATATGATTTATAGAGTTACCCCATGGACCTTCAAACCTGGGTTTCCAGAATGATTTTAGATTAGTAGTATTATTATGACTTAAAATTTATCTTTATTTAATCAGTTAATGAACAGGCTAAGGTCAAATTCTCAGAGAATCTCTCTAGCAAGACATACTATGTACCTGCATTGATTAATGCACAATAGTGTGACCTAACCATGAAATATAAAAATTCCCTGCATTACTGCTTGTGCAAAAGAAAAAAACAACATTATCAGAAATAGAATGTGGTCCTCCATGTTTGCAAGAAGGGCATTTCTCACAAAGATGGGAGCAAAATGGCAGCACATCCTTCAACATGCACCAGGTTGTCCATTACTCGAGTCCTGCCCTTTACGCGATGGCTTGTGTCTCAGTGGAATGCCCCAACATCCTCAGCTCCCTCCTCTTCTACACATCCAGAGGATATGAATGGCAGGAGGACAAGCTCCCACTGTGGCTCCTGGAGAGTCTGGGGCTGTGATTGTTACAGTTTTCACCTGTTTTCTTGTCCTTGTCTTTCCAGGTTTCTAGCATTTGCAGCTTCCCTTGCTCTTCTCTCATGAAGACCTCCACCATGAGAACTTTCTCTTTATGAATCTGCTGGCTAATGTCCTTGGGAATGTCTGGGATAATCCAGTCAACAAAGTCACTCATAAACATGACCAAGTTCTGAAAATGAAAGTGTGAAAAAGTGTCAGCAAGGTCAAACAAAAGGATGGCTGTAGGGGAAGGGGCTGCTCGTGGTGTCCTTAGAAGGGAGGAGTGAAGAAAGGACAATATTTGATTTGGGTTCAGCTGCATGTCACAAGCCTAATACTGAACCAAATTCACCCCAACTGCTTGCTCATGTTAGGAGCAGAGAAAGACATCAGGCACAGATCTTGGTGATTTATGTACAAGTACTGACACAGCCACTTAAAAATCCAAAGAAATTTGTCATTGGTAAATGGCTCCTGAGTTTTACATCAGGAAGGCAGGAGCAAATACAAGAGGTAAAATGGTGAAAGATGGTAAAATACATTACAATTAAATGTTTCTGATTTAAAAACCTTGATTCAATGAAAGGGAGGTCTTTCACAGAAAGATACATGTTCTATCCAAAAAACCAACAGAAATTTCCAAACAAGTTGTTCAGATAAGGCAAACTTAAAACACCTGTGTCACAATAACCTGCATCACTGTTGTGATTGAATAATGTAATTTTAGGACAAATTACATGATTTTGCCTTCTTCTTCAGATGCAAATTAAACTCTTTTGGAAATTTCATTTCTTGGCTAGCTCTAGAAATTATTTTGGATGAAGTTTATGCTGCATCAGTGAAATTGTTGATATCCTATGGGAGAAATTGGTGGGACCTAATTAGCATCAGCCTTGTGCTTTGCTGCTCTCTAAGGTCATTAGGTTCTTCTGCATCAAACCAGTTCAGGCAGTCCCTGGGGATGAATTTTTCCACTGAGGATATACCTATGCCTGACTGGGTGGGATGAAGAGTGTGAAGAAGATGGGCAAATTTCTTTTGCTTTTCCATGAAACAACAGAGAAAGATGGTATTTCTTTGGCCTATTCACTTATTTTCAAGTGCCTGCAGTGTAACCTACCTGGAAAACTATCACAAATGCTAATCTTGCTGCTAGAACAGCCCAGAAATCCTTTGAAATGTCATATTTGTTTTCAGACCAGGGAGGTTCTCGATAATCTTTGTATCTGCAAAACAAGACTCAGGAAATCAGTGATGTCATTCACAAACTTTAGCACCAGGAGGAATTAATAACAAACACTTGAACAGTAAATTGAGCTGGCTAAAGGAAGTTCACTATTACAAGTAAGTATTAACCCCTCAGAAACAAGACACAGCTCAAAGTCTCCATTACCCTTCAAAATTTACTCAAAATTAAAGGTCTTCCATCTTAATACCCTCTGATTAGTAGATATAACATCAATTTTTCCTAAGACAGAGTGAACTATACAGCTCAGATAGTTTATTTTCTTTTAAGATAGGTAAAAAGACAACATGTATTTTTCAAACTGGTTTTAAAGACAAAAATACTGATCTCAGATCCACAGAGCATGTTACACTACATAACATGATTAGCAAAAGATCACAGCTACATTTTGCCTTGTGGAGAGGGAGAATTTCACCTTACAGAAAATTTATGAGCTGATCAACAATAACTTGTTAGAAACAGGAGCAAGAAAAATACATTAAATGTAAAACCACATCATCCTGTCAGTACCTTGAAAGAATTAGGGCTCCGTATTTTCAAATAATTTAAAAATCCTTGAAATATGGGCCAAATGCTGGGATGGGAAGACAGAGCCTTGGACTAGAAAGCACATAAATCTGGCATTTTGGTATTGGATCACTTTAACACTTCTGTTTTGTTAGTTCTGTGCTTAGACCTCATTTATCCTATGCCCAGAGATCAACAGAAGGAAACCAGGAGAAAGTAAAAGCAAGTAAAACTACTACATATGCAATTTTGGTTGGGTTTTTTTTGTTTATTTACATCTCTGAGCAGTCATTTCAGCAGATTCACTCAAAAAAGAGAGGTCATGGTCATTATATCTACAGCATGTGTACAATGACATGACATTAGAGTTTGTTCCCTTAGAGCATCCTTGTGCTCTATCATGTATCTCCTTCCCTGGAAAAAGGATTAGATAATAATAAAAACCTTTACACACTGAATGTAACTAATGCTAACCTCCATTTCTCAAAATGAGCAGTAATTTCTGTTCTGGCTTTGTGATTGCTTAATATGTCAGCTCAGATGTTCAAGGCAACAGATCCATCTGATATAAAACGTTACCAAACGTATGGAAAATACAAGGGACCTGCCCCAGGAATGTAAAAGTTTGTTCCATTCTTAGCCAGCTGTGAAAATACTTAATGTTAGCTATCATTTAAGAGAGTACCTGCAGATCTGAACCTCGTAGCCAAGGTCCAAGGGGTCGTTTGGAGCTGTTCCTGCTTGAAAATCGCTGACATTAAAAGAGGATAGTGTATGGTTGACGAAGCCATGCATGGTGCCATTCTCACTGTACATATACAGGTACACGAGGCGTGGAATGAAGTCGGATGTGAATGAGATCACAAATGCCTAAGCCATAAGAGTAAAGAGTGAGCACAATATTCAGGCAGTGGTTAAGTTAACAATATCCTCAATCATGACTTGCCCAAACCACTCGCACAGCTCAGGGCGAACTGCAGCCCATGGGGCCCTAAAAATGGAGCATTCACTGCTGCAACAAGGGAGTATTTACTGCTTACTCTTCCAAGCTGCAGCTATTGGAGTAATTCCACACCGAGATGTCTGTGTGGACAACCTGAGGCCTTCAGAGACTGGAGCAGCTGTACCTCCAGCACTAGAGGAGAACTAACACAGTGCTGCCTCCCTGTGCCCCAGTCACAGCTCGTTCCTGAAGCATTGCATAAGGTCCAATTGATTGATTTCCAAGTACTTTTCTGTTCTGCAAACAACTGACAGTGAATTGACTCTTCCAACTCTCACTGCACTGCAAAAGGCTGTTAATTGCATGTGGTTTTTAACTCCATCGAGATAAAAGGATGAGCAGACTGAGCCCAGTTTTATTTTTATGGTCACAAAATAAATTGCATTTCATTTGGTTATTTAAAATGGTTTTCTAAAAAGATCATACAGAAAATGCACAACAGCCAATTTGGCTGAATTCTTCACAACTTCAGCCCTCTTCATTTATCATCATTATGAAACATTCTCACTGGCATAAATCTCATGTACATGTGGAACAAACACAGTACAAAATGTTTTACTTATTTTATGGTAAAGAGGAGTAGTACATTGATCAAAGAAGGAAAAATAACACTGGACAAGGACGAAGAGAGAGACTACATGGGAGAAAAAAGAAATAAAATAGAGAAATTATTTCCAAAGAAAAAGAGAAGAAATGGTAAAGACAAACTAAAACAGCATAGCAAATAACAAAAAGAATGGTTTTGCCATAGCACAACAGACCCCTGGGGCAAAATGAAGGGATTCCCAGGCTGGATAATGTCAAAAAACCCCAAGAGAGTCCATGGACATGTGGTCATAAGCCCTACACAGCCCCTGGTTTGCTGCAAACATGTTTTCAGCTGGTCCTTCAGCTTTCAGTCTCATCTTTCCCCAGCTGGGCTGCAGGGAGGATGACCACTGGGGACATCGATTGTATAGGATAGTAGATAAGTACATCCATGAATATGTTAAGGCACACTGAATTTTTCTAAGGGCTGGGATGTAGTTGTTGATGTTGAGATAAAAATGTTTTGAGGATTTTCAGAGCTCTCTGAGCAGGAGCAGTGCAGATCAAGGCCAGATTTTCAATGGAGGGACACTGTGCTCTGAGGAGCTGAACTGATTCTCACCCAGTTGACTGCCAGACCCAAAATAGCATCGAAATTAAAAAACACATCATCTTAGCATAGTATTCCAAAAGAGTAAAAGTAAGCAGCTGTGGTCACATTTGTTTGAAGGGCAAATCTGTTTCATTAAAACATTGTGGAGAAAAGCTGCACTGACTACTTAATATTTTATGTTATTGCTACTACCATCACAACTCTTAAATAAACCCTGCAACTAATTCTCTAGTATTTCCAGAAATTTCTAAACCATATACTTTCACTTGATCTGAGGGACTTCTGCAGAAATAAAACACATGGAGCAGAATGGAAAAGCCATTGAATTCAACTTTTAGTCATGCTGATTTACTTACGTTTATGATGACAGCAAGTTTTCCAATTCCTCTGAGGATATTATACCAGATTCCTAAGGAAAGAGACACAATATAAATGCTGTTCTAGCCCTTCAAAATAGATAACTTAGACTTTCATTTAACAGTGTTAGAAGCACCCAAACTAGAGGTATATTTTAAATACAAAAAGAACAAATTATAAGAGAGAATTTAATGACCTGTAAGCAAAGGGAGCCCAACTCTGTCTTCAAAAAATATGTTTAGGCACCTGTTTTTTCTTTGAGCTTTTAGGCTTTAAGCTCCTTTGAGGAAGAGGAAGGCAAGTATGAGAAAGAGGAATGCCAGCATAGGTGGAAAAGAAAACAGCATGAAATTTCATTCATACTTTTCAAATGCCTGAGGAGAATAAGAAATCTACAAATAAAGGAGCTGCAACCTCCACACACATGGTGCAGTGTGTCCTGGTCTACTTCAATCTGTTTCTACACCTTCTGGTCACTGCTGATCCCACCACAGTTTTGCAGAAGCAAAGCTGCAGTGAAGCCACTTGAGGGATTTTTCCCATCTGCATTTGAAAACCATCCTGGTACAGCTTTCCTCAGCACAGGCTCCGTGCATATGAAGGGTAATACCTGCCAACCCCACACTGACTCAGGTTCAGCTCCTCAGGATTTAGGCTGAGGATGTTGCATGAAGTCCCCCAGCTCTGCCCCTTCCTCAGCTCCAGGTCCATTCCTCAGGGAAGGGTTTCTCTGAAGGCTACATAAAGTGCTGGTTTAGTGCACGTGGTCATGCACCCTCGTGCCTGGCCCAGCAGTCTCCTGGTCATTAGTGACAGCTTGGAAATTTCTTCTCAGCTGAAGGATTCAAACTGCAAAATTCAGTCTTGATGGAGAAACCCAGGACTGCTACCAGCTTTCTGTGGTTACAGCCCTGATGAGACACTCTCCTATTCTGGGGCTGAAGAGGAAGGAAGATGTAGGAGGCTTTACACAAGGTCACATCCCTGGAAGACTACTCCAGCCTGGCTGAGTGCTTGACAGCTAACTCATAGTTCATATAGCTTTGGTCTTCTGGCATAGCACACATAAGCCAGTCTGGGCAGGGGACAGCACTGAACTTCAGGAACAGGTATGACAGTATCAGTGGAAGCAGAGACAGAACTCTGTGGTTACCCACTGCATCAGGCAAGTGAGACCAGCTCCCTACTCCCTTTCCTGATTCTGCTGACACCTGCCCTAAAACCTTCTCTGGTTTGTCTGTGGCCATCTTACAGCCTGACTTTGGGATGTCTCTGAAAGAGATGGAGTTCCTTCACCCACAAGAGGGGGATTGAATCGCAATTAACATCCTCTTAAACACAAATGTAAAAAAATAATATCAACACCCACCACGACCACAAACCCAACACCACCCTCTCTACCATCTCCGGAGCCCATAGTATCACCTCAGGCAGCCACAAAATACCCCCACAGCAAAACCATGGCAAAAGTCATAACAAAACTTGTTCTCCCAGTCTAAGATGGGCACAAGGATGAGCCCAAGGGAAAGCTCTGCCTGTACAATAGTAGAATGAACACAGAGTTTAGTAACAGATCATAAACTTCCCTGCTCCTGCTGGCTGGCCCTGTAATAAGGACAATTATTTTATTCCTATTTTTATTTTAATGACCTTTTTAGTCATAAGTAACCAACACTTGGGAGAAACATCTCCCTTGTTACATACACCCACAGGCATTAGCTCCCCTTGAAGGGGAGGACTGGTCTGTGGTCCCTGTATGGACACAGAGCCCAGTTCCAGCTACATCCACTGCAGCTTTCACCCTTCCAATATTACTGCTGAATAGGTACAAAGGGATACATTTACCCACAAACTTTTGAGTCTCCTCTCATTCTCAAGGGTATTTGTGAGGCCAGTCCAGAGTTATTAAATGCAGAAATTTTTGCTTCTGCAAGAAAACTGCGTTGCCAGGAAGGACTGTTGATGTGCAGAACCGTGCGAGGTATTTTGCTATCGCATTGATCACTTTGATTTAAAAAGTGATAATGTTTACTTAATAAAATATTAATCTGAATTTAAAGCTCTGGTCTTCCTATTTTAAAGCAAAGCCTCGATAAATTATGGCAGTTCACAGTTAAGCCACAGTCTAATGTTTTGAATTTTCCTATAAATATCTTCCTGTTATTGAAACTCACTCAGCATAATAATATCCTGCCATCAATCCAGGAATAAACAAACAGGGATACAATAGCAATAGGCACTTACCTATATCCTTTGCTCTCACTGCTACCGGTCTCCTCAGCTCAGTAACAAATTTTTTTGCATCTAGACGGATTTCAATGATGTTGTTCAATAAAGCAAACAAAGGTGCCAGTGGGAAGGATGCAACGAACAAAGTTACAAACCCAAACTGGATAACTGAAAAGAAAAAGAAACCATTTCAGTGGCTGCGGATAGGATTTACCATCATCATCTCAGTGCCATCCTCAAATTCTGATAAGATGACATGTGCTGAGAGATTAAGTGACATTTTTCTGTGTCAGGCATGGTTTGTATGATGGCTGCTCCATTTGGGCATGGAAGGGCCAGTTGCCTCCTTGCAAAAGGCAAGGCAAAGTAACCAGAAGGATGGGGAAGCTCCTAACACAATTTTTCCATGGGCAAGGCCAGCACAGGAGTGAACTGAAGGAGTGGGATTACAGCAGTAATCTTAGCTCTACCTAAACTTGCCATGTTCCACCTGGCAGGTTTTTAGCCTTCATGAATCCTACTGGAAACTTTGAAAAGGACAGGGCTGATTCTCTGCCTTTACTAATTTGCTTCCTACAGTCTGGGATCAGATTTGCTTGTTGTTTGATGAGGACATGGCACTGATGTCACGCTCATCCCAGTACTGCCAGTGCCCCTTCTCTCTCTGCCTCTGTTAATTCCCAATGCTGATCTCAGTAACTGCATCTTTTCTTATTTTTAGGAACTGACAGAATGATCTCGTAGTTTGTATGATTAAATTTCCATCTGTTTCAAGTACTCTGAACATCAAGGTCATCAGATATTCTAATTTGCTTCACTCAACATAATATATTACTTGAGAAAAACCTATACGTCAAGTACAACTTGGCCTACAGACATATCTCTCTCTGACAGGATTTAGTCCAGTTTCAGAAGAAAAAGACTGGTGTGAAAATAATCAAATCTTAAGTAAGTTATTGCCAATGTGGAGTACAACTGATGATAAAACACGATCTCAACGATATGCCACTTAATCATTTGCATTTGAGACTTGACAGTGACATGTCACATGGCTTCAAAGAAAATATCTAAAATATTGTGCTGAAATAAGAGTTTGTGAATTCAGCCCTCAAGCAGCCATGGTCCAAGACTGTACACGTTAATAATTCAGTTATCCTCATATCCACCGTCCACTGAATCTGCAGCTCAAAAAGCTCAGCTCTCAATCCCAATTAGTCAGAATAATTATGGTTTAAAATGCCTTCTTTCTGCCACACTCACTCATTTCCATATATTCAGGGGTAAGTCCAGCAAAAGGCTCCAGGTTGTAGTCCACTTCATAACGCTGCTTTTTTTTCATGTGCTCTTCATGGTCCAAAGAACGCCGACGCTTTAGTTTCAAGTATCGTATCAATTTCTTCATTTTTCTGAGGGAAAAGGAAACAGTTCAGTTATGTTCTGTTCTCTGCTCATTTCTCAGTTATTTTACATTAACAGGCACAATAAACTTTATATCTATCTTCATAAAAACTGCAAGAACCACAATATCACAGAATCACAGAACAGCTGGAGTTGGAAGGGACCCACAAGGATCACAGGACAACCCTGAGAACCACACCACGTGCTGAGAGCATTGTGCAAATGCTCCTGGAGCTGTGTCAGGCTTGGGGCTGTGAGCACTGCCCTGGGGAGCTGTTCAGTGCCCAAACACCTCTGGGGGAAGAAGCTCTTCCTGATATCCAAACTAAACCTCCCCTGACACAACTTCAGGCCATTCCCTTGGGTCCTGTCACTGGTCACAGAGAGAAGAGGTGAGTGTTGCCCCTCCACTTGCCCTTGTGGGGAAGCTGTATACAGTGATAAGAACTCCTCTCAGTCTCCTCTTCTCCAGGCTGACCAATCCAAGTGACCTCAGCCACTCCTCATGTGGCTTCCCCACAAGGCCATTCACCACCAATAAGCCTAAAGTAT
The DNA here is from genome assembly GCF_000695815.1 of Acanthisitta chloris. Classification (NCBI taxonomy): domain Eukaryota; kingdom Metazoa; phylum Chordata; class Aves; order Passeriformes; family Acanthisittidae; genus Acanthisitta; species Acanthisitta chloris. Next base: position 68,976 of record NW_008685130.1, on the reverse strand, counting down.
CAGGGATCAGGTACTGCAACATGGTTATAACTGTATCACATGTTTAACTACTGCACCTCTTGGTAACCAGTAGGAAAGCAATAGATTGCCCAACACTTTTCAAAGACATCTGCACTGCTGGATGTAGGTGCAGCAAGGATGCAGCTATTCACAGTCATAAAATCATGGAATTCCAGAGTGGTTTGGATTGGAACAGACCTTAAAGCTCATCTAGTGTCAACCCCCTGCCATGGGTAGGGACAGCTTCCTTCTAGACCAGGTTGCTGGTCATTCAACTTGGCCTTCAAGACTCTCCTGTACAGCAGACAGAGACTGACTGCAAAAATCCTTCCTGCAACCAGTGAATGCCGTTCACATCCAGGGGAGGTGGATACACAGTGCACTGCATGAAGTGTAAAAAGCAGTTTTTAAAAACAAATAATGATCAGAAGTTGCTACTTACGGGATGCCAATCTCAAATAAATTGTTCTGAATCAGCTGCTTGCCCAACATGATGATACTGAGCTGGATACACAACTCCATTAGGCAACCGCCTGGAGCACACTAGGGTGGACAGAAGAAAGGTGGGTCAGAACATCTGCTGGACCCCTGTGGCAGGGGCAGATGGTGCTCCCAGCCAACATGATCACAGACAAGATGGAAATGCAATTACCTCTTCCATTCGGAAAGAATGGAAAATGTAGACGTAGTCTCCTGGACGTCCAACAAATCTAGGGCACAATGGAAGTTAGAAACATCAGATGGATTTCATGCTTTTTATATTTGATTCCTAAAATCATTTGTGTCATACTCTAAGCCCTTGAGTGGGACCACCTATGGTTTAGTCCTGAAAAGGACTCCAACAGGCTGAAGCCCTGAACAGCCCTTGGTGTTGCTCACCGGCCTTTGAAG
>NW_008685130.1:63165-68042 GCF_000695815.1 Acanthisitta chloris | reverse complement strand
GCCTTGAAAATCAGCCTCTCCTCGAAGTTCTTGTCAGTTTTTGGCACCTCTGAAAGCAATGGATAAGAAATGCTAAGGAATCATCCTACCTGGAACATTTCAAAATTGTATAAATGTGGATTTTGGAAAACATCAGCCATCTTTTAAACAAAGGAGTATATCTGTATAGTGTTATATTTATATCTGTCTATCTTTCTAAAACCAATGTGCCTTCCCTGAGGTCAGTGGTCAATCTTCTGAGGCTGCCACCACTCAGACCTGTTACAACAGTAATTCCAGTTTCATTCCACATCTGGCTGACCTTCATGACAACCATTTGCAGATGGACAAGAACTTACCTGAAATGATTTCTGGACCTTTTATTTTTTTTACTGAAATGATATTTGGAAATGATTCAAGAAGCTTTTTTTTTTTTTAACAGTGTTTTTTAGCACTCAATTTTGCATTTTTCGACATGTCTTAAGCCAATTAAAAATGGCAGAAAATGGAAATAGTAATTAGGTGATGCAGAAAAGTGAAGCACAAGATTAGGTATAGGAACTTCTGTTGTATCCTCATTCCCTAAGTGGATTAGTGCTTAGCACTATCCCTGCTGAAAGAAAAGCTTTAAAATAAAGCCAGGTCCATGTGTCCATTGATATTTGTAAGCAGCTGGTTAGAATTTTAGCTGCACATTTGAATTTCTGGAGGTTGCTCAGCACTTTGAAGTTAACCACAAACACCATTCATTTGGGTCATTGTAGCAAATACCAGTTGAGGATTTAAACCTACCAATCTGGGTCAGCCACCTGGCAATGCAGCCATACACTTCATCCAGGATGATGATGACCACCAAGTTGATGATGACTGCGGTGGCAGTGACAGTGACCCGAACACTCGACCGCCCCGAGGGAGTGGAACTGATGGCCAATGCTGCCGCCGTCGAGATCCTGTATATGATGACTCCAAACACTATAGCGAACGTCAACCCAACCTGGGAGGAAAGCATAGCCCAACCTCTTATGAAAGATTTAACTGTGTTTGGAGCTTAGAAATGACCTTAAAAATGAGATCTCTAGGCCACATCCCAACTCCACCCAATTCGGCATTAAGGCTGACAATCACTTCAGTGAACTGTGGGACAAGATTCTCTTTTTTGACGTGAAAATCACATTGCACATTGATATGATGATGCCACAATTGCAAGCAAAAGGCTTTTTGTTAAAGGCACCTAAATGTGCCTTTAACATTGCCTTTAACATTGCCTAAACTACTTGCTTAGGAGTATTTTTAAAAATACTGCATACTACTAAGAACTAAAGACTAAAATAATACATATTACTAATTCATGTAAATACTAAGACTGAATGTATTTGTGGGTTTGCTTTCAGCCCTGGCAGCAGCAGTGTATACACATGGGATTTGCTGTATTTACATAAGAAACCCATGTTTGAAACAGAGAGGAGGACTTCAGCATCACCCTACACACAAACTGTAAAATCTTCTACTCAGCCTTGCCGTGCTGTCAGAACTTCAAAATCAAACCTGATTAAATCAACACACTTCCTGGCAAGGTAAAAGTGCACAAAGTCTGACTCAATTTTTATTGCTTAAATAGAGAAATAATTTTAAAACATCATTCTTATAAGGTGCAGAATCTTCAGCTGAGAATACTAGATTTGCTGCATTTCCATTCTCAGAAAACACAAATCAAAATCCCCATCCCCCAAAATCAAATGAATTGAGTTAGTTTGGCAAATTCTACCTTTGGAAAGGGCTTAAGCTCTTTTTTTACCCATCTGCCAATCTGTTCCATGTCTTGACTTATTATTATTTCTGTCAACATTGGTTTTAAATGCTGATGCTTTCTCAGCAGATGGCAGAAGGCTGTTCCCATCATCATTTTACCTTTCCTGAATTAAATGCTCTGTTTGCAATTCTCCTGTGAGATGGCATCACTCCAAATCTGACTGAACTATTAAAAATCCTTGCATGATGATTGCAATTGGCCACACCACTTCTTTCAAAAAGTCTGGTATAAAACTGAGGCTGTTGTCCACTTGCTGAGCAGTTGTGAGACCAAACCCTCTTTTTGGGTTTGTCCCATCTGTGCTTGTAGGAATTTCCATTTCTGTGCCCTCATTTCCCCCCACACTATTTTAGTATTCTTATTCTTTTACTGGAAACAGAAAGCAAAGTATACATTCAAGGTCTTGAAAAGATTCTAGATTATAAAACAATAAAATGCTTGAATTTTTTTCATTAGGAAAAAGTCATTGTGAACCACATCAATCTGATAAAGTCTCTGATAAAGTTTCAGTAACATTTCCATCCCTTCTATACATGATCAGGTTTTGCCAGGTGATGCTTACCATGAAGATGATGCTAACAAAATTGGTTAAGTAGGCTGGGAAACGATCCTTCCATGTCAGCTTTTCTTTATCTGTCTAAAATTTTTTTGGGGAAAAAAGGTACATTAGTAAAGGAGTGTGTGATTTTGCACATGGGACAACAGAGAGGGGGAAGAAAAGGCTGGCAAAAACACAATCAGTCAGAAGATGCAGACACAGTGTTTACAGTTACAATTCCACACAGGCAAATTGTTTATTCCGTATCTAGGTTCAAATCGGTGAACTGCCTCCCCCATGAGTATAAATAAACCACATTTTTCTGTATACTTTTTGAAGGAACCATGCAAATAGGCTGTCATAAACCATGAAGTAAGGTCTCTCTTACTGTTAAATATTTTCTTTTCCTTTGCCTAGAAAAATTCTCCTCCTTCCTCTCTCCCTTCCCAGTTAATATTTGCAGCTTTGCAGTTGCACAACTGATTCCCCTGCAATGTAGATTTAAGGAGTAACTCCAAGATGAACACAGTTGAGAGGGAAAATGCTGTTTTGGTGTGTGATAAGACTTGAAGTGCCTTTGATATGAGTGATTTTGGTCCACCTGACTATCCCTGTGGTATTCAATGGACCACACCAACAGGAGTTAAGATGTGCATATTCCCTCTGCCCATGGCAGGGGCTTGGAACTAAATGATCTTTAAGGTCCTTTGCAACCCAAACTGTTCTATGATTCTCTCCTTATAGGATGCCCAAAATCCAATCAACCAGCCACTGCCTGAATTTGGCTGTGAGTAAGTAAGTAACACTTGTAAATGAATTTAAGTCCTTCATAAACTTTGATGCCCGGAATTGTTTGGAAACACCAGAAAATAAACAAGAAAAAGGGCCATCACAGAAGATGATACACAAATTGTAATGAACATAAAAATATTCCTCTAGTTCTATTTTCATGACATGCATGTTGTCTCAAGGAAGTGCAAGCAACTCTTTCAACACATGGTCCATGCTCCACTGCAAACCAGTGTGAGTCCAGGATAGGAAATCTAAGATTAGCCATGCAGTGCCATTCCCAACGCATAGAACAGTATCCCAAAAGGTGCTGAAGAAACAAGGGGAGGAAGGGGAAGAAACTCAGAACTGAATGTGAATATTAAACAAAGGTTGAACAGCCAAAAACAAATTGATTTGTGTCTTCCATAATTACTCATAATTTGAGTTTCTTCATAAGTTTGAATAAAAAGAACCAATTTCACCCCAGCCATGACTGTCTTAACTCTTTGTCTCCATTTGTTTGCTGTCTCTTCTGGGAAATATCGGTGCTTCTGATGGCAGTCAAAGGAAACAAGAAAGGGATCGGGCAATATCGCATTACACAGCACTGCTCAATTAATTATACACTCTCTACTGACTCAGCAAGCACAGCACTTTAGCACAAGTGAATGCTCTATTAGTTTGCTTAAGGCTTTGTGTTTCAGCTTTAAGTTAATAAAACATAACAGAAGACAAACTCTTGTCCCAAATCCTAGGGTACATCAGGCAATCCTGCAAATGTTATGTCATTTTTAATATAGGATTGTGCCCTTCTTTCTCTTTTACGAAGTATAAAGAATGTCTGAAAACTTCTTCCTTTATTTTTTTTTTAATTGGTCTTCTCTTGAAAAAAACATAAGCAATTTTGGTTTAGCTTTAGATATTTTTTCTTAAAGAAGTTTTCCAAATTGACTTTCAGCTGCTGAATTTGAACTTTAATACACTAGATCCCAATGAAAGATAATTACCAAGTCTTTCAGAAAAAACTCCTTTTCTCACGTTTCCCAAATTAGTAACATCCAAATTGAACACAGCCCAAAAAAATTATAAATAGTCTGGTTAAAAAAACCAACAACAACCCTCTCCTAATTGCTCAACTTCCATTCTCCAATATTTGAGGGCCACCATTCATTAATTGTCCAATTAGTCTTCCACAGTCAAAATCTGAATTCTTAATACATCCCAAAGTACAGCAAGTTGCAGATTTTCAGCAGAATATAAGAAAGTCTGTATTCAAAGTTGTTTACTCAGCCTATAAGAGGGCACCAACTCAAATTCTTTCTCTTTTGCAAGGGATTTGAAAGGGAGTTGATTTGCTGTGAGGAAGATATTGCATATGGCACTGAAGACATACACAGCATCCTATAGATTAACAGCAATATACCACCAGCAGCTCTGCAGCATCTTTTAAGAAGGGCCCAGTGGTACTCAAGCAATCATTTAGTTTAACACCAGCCCAGTGTATCTGCTGCCCCTAAAGAGCACAGCACGTAAATGTTGTTATTGCAGTTGTATTTTCACAGGGTTTTAATAAAACCCAAATTTAGGGCACATTTCCATGCTACTGTGCCACTGGCAGCACATACAAGAGAGGAATTCCAGCCAACAGGTTTGGTTTATGCTGGAGTTTTAACTTCTGTGCTTAAAAACATGACATTCAAATGCCTAAATTCTTGCAATGAAGGGGGGATAACCTCTGGTAGGACAGAAACCAGTATGTGGGGGAGAAAAGGAGCTTTT
>NW_008685130.1:53850-63143 GCF_000695815.1 Acanthisitta chloris | reverse complement strand
AAGAGTTACAGCCTTCAGCCAAAGGGCAGGGAAGCTGCTCAGAGGGATTGCACCATCCATTGGCAAGATGCAGGTGCCCCTGGTGTGAGTGGCAGCACATTGCTCATGAGGATGTAAAGAGCAAGTTGAAAGCATAAAGTGAGCACTGCCTTGTTCAGTGGAATAAAATGGAAGTTGTGGTTTTAAAAGGCAGAATGTTATTACCAAAGCTGGAATTTGGCATGGAAATTGGTGTTAGTACTGTTCATTAATGTTGTTGTTTACAGAGAAAGTCTAGCAAGGCAGAGAGCCTCTCCTGAGAGGCTGTAGGTACTTTGAGTGCACAGAATAAGATAGTTCGGTACAGATTTCTCTTGACTGGTTAGCACAACAGGAGCAGCACTTCAGTGGGGCTCAGTCAGCTTCCCTAACCCACACTCCTGAATCTAAGCATTAAAGGCATTTCTAGGCTTAATCAGGTCTTGTGCCCTGGTACACATCAAGCATCCCACTGAAGACACCTGGAATTTAAACACAATGAGCAGTGACTATTTTGTACCTATTTCTTAGTCTTGGATCTTGAAACAAATGAATATTTTTACCATACCTCTTTATGTTTGTGTTCTTTTCTCAGTGACTTTTCTAAAACTTTAGCTTCATATTCTGCTCTTGGATGTTCCTGTGAAATAAGACATATTTAATAAAAAGCAAAATTACTTCTTTTCTTTATCAGCCACATATGAACTGTTTGCAGGTCGATTTCCCGATAGTCTCTGAGTTTTCTAACTGAATTCCGATTCACTTGGTATGTCATTCGTGTCAGCTGAGAGCTGACTGCAATTAAAAAAAAAAGTGTTAAATCCCATATCATTCACAGTTCTACAGCAGCAACTGCTGAATGATCTGGACAGCCACGTGCACTACTATGTAGATTAAATTTAACACATGAGATTCACAGCACAACCTGCAGACAGCAAGGCTCACACCAAGTGACATGATGCTTGGATTTTAACTACCTAGATTTCTGATCAAAATCAAAGGTTAAATTTAATTGGAATTAAAATTAATTTGATAAAAAAATTAAAACTGCAATTTCAGTGATCCTCAGCTCATGAGGGAATCAATTTTCTGCTGTAAGAGTGCAAAATATTTGGCTTTGGGATCCCAGAAAATTGTCAGTTGGGGTGTTTTGGGGTGTTCCCTTAATTCTGTCTTGGACAACATCCACAGATTCTCTGTGTGCACTGAAGGAGAGGGGGTAGGAAACATTTGGAAGTCAGAGACAGCCAAAAGATTCAGGAAGATTCACAGATTCAGAATTCACAATAATTATGCATTCATAAAAGTCAGAATTCAAAGTTATGCGTCGGATGGGAAACAGAACGGAGCTGAAAAAAGTCTGAAGAAGTGGAAAGGGGGAGGGTGTAAAGGCAAAGCAATCAGTGGGGAATCCAAAGAAAATCTGATGCTTGAAAAAGAAGAAATGAAGATCAAGAGATGGCATTCATCAGTAGATATGGAATAAAAAAGGTAGGAGCTATGAAAAAAAAATATTTTCCAAACCTTGACTGCCTCCTTCAGGAAACCAGAAAAAAACCAAGAAAAACAAGAAAAAAACAAACAAATAAACAAAAATTTGATTACTGAACTGTTGCAGATCACATTGGCTTTATACTTTCAAAATTACACAAACCAAACATAGGCACAGAGGATGGCTAGATGCTACCAGAGAAGCATGAGTCACTCACGTTCTACATTTATTCACATTACTGTAATATTGTATGAACTAGGTGTCCCTAAAAACACCAGAAGATGAGACACTTTGGGGTTTAGTATTTGACTGGAAACTCTGATTCTTCCACACAATACTAGCTTAAGCTTCCCTAAATCAGAGCTAGTATATATTATCTAGCACTGACTACCCAAAACACAGTATAAAATATACTGTATTAACAGCTGCTTTTAGCTGTGTAGAGGTTTGAACTCAGACATGAAGGGGATAGACATCGGAAAGATACACTTAATCCTCTCTACTTTCATGTCTACTAACAACAAGTTACCAAAAATAAAAGAGCAGTATAGTATCCAGGAAATAAATCCCTATATTCTCTCCCAATAAACAGGTAGGAACTAGCAAAGCACAGAGGCTGCTGGCACAGGGCACCTAAATCTATCACGGAGGAGATAAACATATTAAGGGGAGAGAATTCAAACAGAAGGACTTTGGGGGTGAGGGGGAAGGAACTGTGCCAGGCTTAGTGAGCTGCATAGCGTTAAACCCAGTGCTGCTGAAGCTTTTGTTTCACGTGAGCAGTATTTGTTGTGCATCTATTTAGAACATCTAAAGATATGACAGGGGAGGTCAGACTTCTTTTAGTAACAGCCATGGGGCAAGGCTGGGGGCTGGGACTGTGCTCTGCTCCAGGAAGGTGTGTCCTTGATTTTTTGAAAAGTGAAAAAACCAAAAAGGTGGGATACAGTTTCTCAGCTGACCGAGGATTTTCTCTCCTTTCCTTCTAAACTTAATTGATTTTGAAGACCTTTCATCATACAGATTTGCCCTTTTCCCCTTTATACTCTTTAGCACATTTAGTATAAACTTGGCTAGGGCTATTACTTTATTTGTTTTAGCCAATGGAAAAAACCCACCCAGTATAAACTTGGCTAGGGCTATTACTTAATTTTTTTTAGCCAACGGAAAAAACCCACCACCTCCACAGTGTGTCCCTCCCAGTGCCCCAAGCCCACATGTCTGGCAATGTTTTCTTAGGTATTTTCCAAGTCAGGGCTTGATCTTGAATCGTTAAAGTTAATAGGAATTTTTCAGTGCTCTTTTACAGTGCTGTAACTTTATCAAGTTCAATACATTCGTTTCTGATTTACAGCAGTGTGTGATGAATGAGATCCTTAGCTGTTGGCACCCTGACATCAGCCTAGCAGAAAGGTCTGAGTTGTATGTTCCATGCCTACACTGCTAGGTGTGACCTGACTACACACTTCCAAAAAAATTACACTTTGTGGCTATACAATTACATTTCTATGGCAACAAGACATACTAGTCATACCCTAACTACAAAAACCTCAAATAGCTCATGTATAGAGATTTTCCTTTCTTCTAAATGATGGAACCACCCCAGGAACAGTTCCCCATGAGGCAATGTCTGTCAGGTCAGGGCAAGGAGCTACTGGTAACACCACAGTGGAAGTCAAAGAGTCAGAACTGAAGGGACAAACCTCCTCCTCTTCAAACCCAGTCAGGTCCCACCTGTAGTTGAGACGCATCTGTTTTCTCTTCCAGTGTTCCATAAAGGTGGCAGCTGCAACAAGAGTTTAACATGTAACATCTAAGTACCATAGAACTTCATTTTTGTTCTCTTTTACTCAACAGTCAGGTCTGTCTGGGAAATGCTGATGTGCCAGGAGCCCAACATTTTATCTAGGTAAGCAAAAAAAAAAGGGCATTTGTTACATCCACAGCTTTTTGCAGAAAGGTGCCTGCAATTTTTAAGGGGTCTAAGAAAGTCAGGCACTTAAGCTTATTTACATATTTGTGTGTGTGACTAATGATATTAGTGGTGTTCATCTGCACATCATTTCATCCCTAAGTTCAAACAAACCTGTGTTTTATCTGTACAAAATATGAATGATTTAACTAACCTTGTACTGATGATAGAGTTATTCCCTCAGAGTTATCAAGACAAAACATTTTTGTATCATTATATAGTGGTCATAATAGTATGGTTGGCTCTAATCATCACACCCAAACCCAAATACTCATGGCAGTGTGAAAGCTGCAGGTGGGTAGGCTGGGAAAGAGGAAGCCTTGAAGGGTTTTTATCATTAAAAACACTACTATTTTCTTTTTGATGGAGAAGACTTGGAGAAAACAACCTCATTAAAGCAATTCTTGAGTCCCAATGAATGGTCCCAGTCTATATCAGTCTATCTGCCCCTGAGACCAAGCGAGTTCTCAGAGGACATATTTAGATGCTGGGAATACACCAGTGTTGCATAATAAATAAGTGATTATGAAAGAGGCAAGTCTACCAAGAAATGGTGTTCCCAGGGGAGTTTCCCGCAGTGAGTATTAACAGATGTGCTCAGAAACATTCATATCCAGAAAAAACAGGCAGGGAGAGGGTAAGAAACTTAAATAGAGAGGAAAGGACACCCTCATGACTAGAGCCAGGCTGGGGCCATGACATTCATTCGCCTTCCAAGAGAAACTCTCACGTGGAAAAGCTACAATTGAGTCCCTTCACAAGCCACAGGCTTCCTGTAAATCAGGATGGCCCTTAGCTGCCTCCTAAGAGGGTCTGTGTCACAGTTGTGGAATTGCCTCCCCTCTCCCCACTGCCGAGTTCTCACGCCCAACTGCAGCTTCCACGCACGGCCAGAGCTATGGAAAATGAACGAGATGTCATTTCTTTGTGCTGCTAGAAATCCTTCCGTGGCACTGACTTACGACTCAGAATGCAAAGACTGTCTGAAACACAGCCAGCTCATTTCAGAAGCCCTCGGTGAAGGTGCCAGGGAGTGATGCACTGTCACTCTGCCAAGAGTACCTGCATTTTCATACTTCATCTGGGCTCGTAAGCGTAAGTGGAGCTTAAAAATTCCCAGAGGTTGCTGTCCAGATGATCTTATCTGGATTCTCTGACATTTTTAATGCCATTTAATACCAAACAGCACTGGGCCACAGTCCATATTTAATGCTGAACTTCTGACCAGGGCTCATTTTGGTTCTATAGCTAGTTTAATGCTTGTGGGAGTGGAGTTCATCGAGGTGTTACAATACCACCACAATACAGAGCCAGCCTGGCCAAATCTTTGCTCATGGTAATACCTCTGACCTTGGGCTCATTTTCTTGCTGTGCTAAGGGTGTCCTGGGTCACCCCAGCAGGTTACTTGGGTCTTCTCTGCCTCAACTCTTCATCTGGGCTTGAATGTAATAGCACAGATTCAAAACTATATGGAAAAAATTCTTATTTTCCCAACTGAAAAAAAAATCTCTTTGAAACAACATTTGTTTTATATCCCATTGTAACACAATGAAATTTTATGTTGACTCCAAGGAAGTCGAGGAGTTTCGCATCCCACCTCAAAACTCTCTCAGGTATTAAGCCTGGTTCCACACAGAGCACAAAAACTGGCTTCTGCCAATCTGCCTTACTTTGCCCAAGAGTGTGAAAAGAATGGATGGAGAGACCATAGCTGTTTGCTAAGGAAAGGAGGCAAACTGTTACTTTTTGGACAACAAGGTATAATGTACTGAGATCTATCTGGGGTTCACAATAATGGTAAATTAAGGAGGCTGAGGCTGATACTTGACTCTCTGCATGAGAGAATTGGACTATTTAAAGTCTCTGACATTGCATCCTGCTTTAGAGTATATCGTATTTCTCCCTATATGCTCCATGGCAAAATGATGATCTGTAAGACAGCAATCCCTCCTCTCTGCTGTGAAGCTGGTTGAGCTCAACCTCCCCCCACCAATTCCCAGCTTTTCCTCCAAATCTGCACCCCACTGTTCTCAAAATCCCTCTGTCCTTATCTCTTCCTTATGGTACTTGATAATGAGCTCACAGCATTGCATCTAAAGCATCGTTATGTCAAACAGAAACCTTGGTGCAAAAGACACTGCTTTAAATTGTTTTATGTTGAACTGCAGTTAAATCAGTTCAGATGAATGGTAATGTAAAAGCAGCTCCCTGTATACTAGAACAAATAAAAACTCAGGGTGTATTATTAGGTTGAAACATAATCCAAAACAAGTTATGTTAAGTCACAGGTGTACAGGAAGGCAAATGTCATCTTGTGCTGCTCTCACTGAAGCTGGGAGTATGTGGCCATTGAATCTCCTCTCCCCCAGCACCCATGGGGTGCCTGAGCAAGGAGGTCCCCATCCCTCCAGCAGGGAGGAGATAAGCTCTCTATAACCATTCCTGAAGACACTCACCAAGATTTCATGAGAGGGTTAATATATTTAACCAAGCTCTGGAGCCATGCCAAGAAGGGTTAAGTGATGTGCTCAAAGTCTGAAGGCAGCCAGCATCAGGAAAAATACCTCTAACACCACTGTTCCCACTCTATGGTCTACTTGCATGATGTTTGCCTGCTGATAAACTTAATTGCATCTCGGAGCACACTCAAGAATCAATGTTGGTTTGTCCTGAAGACGCTAAAGGCCATTACACTTCTCCCCAGCACCCTCCCCTCAAGCCCAGAGTACATTAATACATTTCTTCTGTAATGTTCTAAAGTGGAAGCTGGCTCTGCAAAGAGATGGGTTTTTTTTTCTTTTTGGCAAGCTGTGCAATCCTGTTAATGAAATTTTGACATACCACGCAGCAGTTTTATGACAGATGCTTAACAATTTCATTTGATATTCAGCTTGAGCAACTTTTTGAATTTTAGCCTCCAGTCCAGAATATAAATTTGGGTGTGACAGTTTCATGGGAAAGAAAAAAAGGAAAAAAAAAAAAGAGAAGTTCTTTATATAATTAACTGCCTGAGTATAAATATACTGCTTTATCTCTTTTGTTTCTTCCTGTTATATTTTAAATAATTAAAAACTTAACATGAAGGCATAGATCTTCTTACCCCAGAGAGCCATGAAGACTGAGAAGAAGACAGTTGCAGGGTTATCAAACAGATGACTTGCACGAGCAGTCGCACAAGCTGAGCTCATCTTCCAGTAACTGCACGTTCTGTCACATAAGGGACACATGGTGATATTGTTTCTCTGGTCACACATCTCCATACTGCAACAAAGCAACAAGATATGGAACAGGCACGGTCAGTATGGCTCCATCTTCATGCTCTGATGATCTTTTTTCCTCTGGACAGCAGCTGGCTCTGCTCTGTAGCATCATCTGATGATACCCTCACACTGCTTCCCAGTTCTTGCCCCAGCAAGCAGCTCTGTCCATATCCTACTCCATTGCAGGGGCTGAAATCCTCACACCTCCCTCACCAGGCCTAGTTCTAGTCCAGAATTGCAGGGGCTGAAATCCTCACACCTCTCTCCCCAGGCCTAGTTCTAGTCCAGGGAATAAGAGAGAGCATTATGAGAGGCATATGACTCTATGCTTTTTACAACAGAAGAGAGAAGAGAGAAATGAAATGCAATATTCTTCTTTTGAAATACTAACTACAGTGATAGATAAGGTACAACAAGGGAAGTGCTGAGTATCAAGGGACTGGAGTTCAACCAATTTATCTTCTCTGCACTCCATCTGTGAAATAGCAACAGTGACCCTCCCTTTGACTTTCTTTAACTGTTGGAAGCAGTACAAAGCAATCTTAATGAATAAAGATTGCTTTGGTATCCATTATCTGCTTTGTTATTCAGGGCTCGTGGCTGTTGTACGAACTATGTAATTAGCATCACCAGCTGATGATGCATACACAGGGCAAATAATGCAAAATCAGAGGGCTTTAAAAATGACAATACAAAACCTTACTTAAAAATTAAAAATAGTAGCACACCAAGATTTTGTTCATCTGATCACAGTTGCTTCTCTGAGGGATATATATTCTCAATGCATCTCTCTGTCACACAATGCCCTCCTCAGCATTTCGTGCTGGGAAGCACCAAACCCCATCATTAGCAGTATTTTGTTGGTTTGTTTTAACATAATGATCTGAGTGAGGAAAAAACCAATCACCTGAGCAACTGGCCAAGAATTATTTTTAGTACATCAATACAACCTCCACAAGTAACAATAAATGCTAATGATTTCAAAACAGGCTGGTTTGTGCCCTTGGTAGTGCTCCATCCCTTACTGGAAGCAGAGCTCCGTGGGGCTGTAAGCTCCCCATCCCTGTGGAGGTGGCTTAACTTTAAGCACAGCTTTCAAAAGATGAGGTGTGCAGGGCATGAGGATGGGGAGTGGTAGGAGCACACAGTACTCCAGCAAGAGCCAGTTGGCACAGACAGACCTCAGGAAGCCACAGCCAGTGAACATAGATGGGGGTGTTGGGATGTGGTGGCACAGGGCGAGGGCTAAGAACTGGGAGCCACAGTTTTGGCTGTGCTCACCCTCAATCTCAGACAAAACATTTCTAAAGAAAGGTAACTTGGAGTTTCTAGTGCCCTCCAAGAATAGAATCTATTATTTACTTATTTTACCTGGGTATATTCTCGTCCACAGTTGCACAGCCATAGAGGAAAACGATAATCCCTACAATTGAAGCCGGAATGAGCATTTGTGTATAAACTCCCAGCCAGGCAAAATATAGACCAATCTTCTCTCCAAAGTATTTTCTGAAATGCATTTAAAAAAAAAAAGAAATGAGAGAGAGAAATGTTTCCTATTTCTTAAAATACAACATGGCTAAAATTATGAATCACAGCTGGATTAGGCATGGAGAAAGTAAGATCTGATGACCTGTGGGAATTTTTTTCTTCTCAGACTACTCTCTTTCTCATGATGCTTGGAGTTCATCCAGAGATACAGGCACCATGAAAACAACTCAGTCCAACTAGTCCTTTTCCCCCCTATTTCTACTGTGCATATTGAATCATAGAATGTTAAAGGGTTGGAATGGACCTTACAGATGATCTAGTCCCAACCCCTGCCCTGGGCAGGGACACCTCCCACCAGAGCAGGTTGCTCAAGGCTTTGAACACTGCCAGGGTTGGGACATCCACAACCTCCCTGGGCAACCTGTGCCAGTGTCTCACCACCCTCATAGGAAAAAACTTCATCCTAATAGCTAATCTAAATTTCCCCTCTATCAATTTATACCAATTACTCCTTATCCTATCATTACAGTTCCTAACAAAGACTCAAGATACTGAAGGTTCCTGTGAGGTCTCCACACAACTTTCTCAGCCTGTGCTTTGGATTTTCTGTGAGTGAATCCTCTTATAACAGCATCTCGTTGTCTTCAGAGAGTCTCAGGTCTCATTAAAAGCAAAAGAAATTAGTTCAAAACATGTCCCCTGCAAGCTTTCACTCTAGGTGGGATACAACAGCGTGTTCTAAACTCACAGAAAACTCCTTTTCTCTCAGTGAATTTCCCATTCTCTGGAATCCCCTGGGGTGGCACTGAGGGCAGTATCCCCACGGGGACACCTGCATGAGCAATCTCTGTGCACAAGGTCTCATTAAAAGCAAAAGAAATTAGTTCAAAACATGTCCCCTGCAAGCTTTCACTCTAGGTGGGATACAACAGCGTGTTCTAAACTCACAGAAAACTCCTTTTCTCTCAGTGAATTTCCCATTCTCTGGAATCCCCTGGGGTGGCACTGAGGGCAGTATCCCCACGGGGACACCTGCATGAGCAATCTCTGTGCACAGCTCTG
>NW_008685130.1:48235-53833 GCF_000695815.1 Acanthisitta chloris | reverse complement strand
TGAGGGCTGAACTCTCACCTCACCAGGTCGATTGGCTGGTATTTATAGAAGACTCCATAGCTTGCCCATTCCTCACACAGCAGCTGGAAAACAGAAAGGCAAGGTGAGAGCTGCAGCACTGTGTACACCAGTGTGTTCTCCTCTGGTCCTTTGGCCCCAGCAAACTGCAGAGCTCACACTGTGGATCTGGTCTTACCATGCTGTGGTAAGACCCAGAGTGTGCCAATACACACTGTCTGCATAAAGTATTAAAAATAAATGTGATGAATTGGCATACTCTAATACAGTGATGAATTCCAGTACATTAAAAGGCTCTTCAGTAACTGGACTGGTGGATAACCACAGTGGAGACAGGGAGAGCAGTCCTGATTTTATGATCCATAGGTCTCCAGGAGAATGGATGTGAAAAGTGAATATACATTCAGGTAGAAGACAGAAAAAGAATAAGCTGGTTTGCTTTCATTATAAAAACTACATAATTCAGCACCCATCAAGAGGTGCTGTGCAGAGGTGCCTCAATGGCTGCATTTAGGATTTTTCCAGCTTTAAACCACAAGAACCCAATGATTTGCACTCTTCCTTTTGGTTAGGATATGGGCCAAGAAAAACAATGATCCCCATTACTGATTTAGGAAATTGAGTCCCTCACAAAAATAGGTTCCTCTGAGACCTTCAACTTATCCTTTATTTCGTAAAATATCTAAATAGTGCTTCTCAGACCTGACTTCTTTTCTTAATTCAGTTCAGCTAAAAGAGTGAGCAAGAATCCAAAAACTACTGAAGAAGGTGAACTGGGCTCTGGTCACCTCCACAGAGGAGGTGATGGCTCCACCTCTCCTCTTCATCCCAGTGACACAAATTTAGTCGCAGGATGTGCCTGGACCAAAGATTGATATTTCAAGATATTTTGATGGTCACTTCTGTTTTCATCAATTCAACAACATCATTGTTTTCCTTTTTTCTCAAATGTAAGAGCACAAACTGACTACTGCTGACTTATTTATTTTTGCTGAATATGGGGTAATAAAAGAAAATGTCAGAGCTTGGTTACACAACCCTCCAAAGGTGAGTGACAGCTGTACATCCAGTTCAGCTTTGGAAGAAACTCAATGGGGAACCAAGACCTAAACCAGTATCATTACAGGGAGGGCAACATGATTAATCTTGTTCATAGAAGAAGAGGCCAAACAGGATGTTATTCCCTAAATCTCTAGGCTATTTTATCATGAGAAACATGACAGCTGTCAACCTCCTACATCTCTCCAGGGAAATACAGCAAAGCAAGGAAGGGCAGACTGGAGCCAGGCTGCTGGCTGTGCCCATTCCTCCTGCTCACACTTTATCACAGAGAAGTCATACACCAAACATTGCTAGAGCAGTTTTGGAATTCTCCTGCCAAACATGAACGCAGAGTTTCCAAGCTGAACTGCTGTACTTCTCATACAAATGGTTCAAGTCACTCAAAAAAAATGCAACTCCTTAACTTTTACAGAAATATGACGTCAAAATCTGAAGTGTAATATGGGTTTTCCCTTCTGCAATCCCAAATCATTAATCTTTATTAATTTCCTTACAACTGCAAGAGCAGAAACTCTAACCTAACAGCAGCTTTATTAAACTGCAGTATTCTTGTAAACCTTAATTTTATTCTGGTTTAGGTTTCTTTCAAACACATTTTCCAAAAGTTTAAGGCCAATTACCTATGTCTGGGAAACGATGGTTTGGGACACCTCAGCATCCACGTGCACTAGCTAAGACCCTTCCTTTTATTACTATTTTTTTAACTTCATTTTTACACCTGAGTTTGTGCAGGAAATTAGGATCCTTTGCTGTGATCTAAGATGGTCAGTCATATCAGGAAAATACTAAGCTAAGGAAATTTTGCATCAGTGCCATGTTTTAGTTTTGTCCACTTGAAACCAAATTTGTGCCTGAAGTACAAATGAATTATCTCATTTATCCTGACATTTATCAGCCTGATATTCAAAGCACAGCTTCAAAGACATGATTAGAGGAGATCAGTGCACTAGACCTAAATATTTACTTCATTTTTATGCCTCAAATCTTTAATTCTGTTGTTAAAAAAGGCACAGACCTAGCCTAGTACTGGATTAGATTAAAGAAAGCTTCAAGAAACCAGAAGAGACATGCCAAAACACACCAAAAGATTATTTGAGGGAACTGGAAGTCAAAAGCCAAGGTAAACATTTCCAAATACACAGTGGACTTGTGAAATGAGTGAATTTGTGAGATTTGAAACGTTAGTAATGAAGATGATAATCTAGGCACTTTCAGAAAACATGGACTTTCATCCTATTTTTGGTTGAGCAATGTGTTGCTTAATAATGAAATGACAGGTATGTGGTATTTATAACACAAATCAGCAGAGGGAGGGAAATAATATCTGCTGTCTGTTGATGAGCAATTTGCATCTTAAGGCTCGGCAGACTGTTCATTTTGAGTACCTATTTTTATATGTCCAACCTGAAGGTCTTTAAACCTGCTTTTCCTACAACCTGAATGTCCAGAGCATTTCTCTGGAGATGAAACCATGAAACAAACGGGAAAGGCAAAGTTTCAGGCCTGAAAACTCAACATATGACACCCAAATTTAGCAGTTTCTCCTGAGAGAACTAGTTGTAACCTCACTATTTCAGTTTTTGTCTGGTCCAGGAACTTCTTTAGGAAGTGTGATGCGAGGATATAGTAAGTGTACTTTGAATTTAAGAAATCAACATTTCTGCAAAGGGCGAAAAATTTGGTTTCTTCTTAGGAAAAGTATTTCCTTAGAATAAATCCTATTTATTTTACTACGATGAACAAATGCCTTTCACTATATAGACAATAGAACCACAATTTAAACCACTGACTTAAGCAAAAAAGTGATGCCTCAGTATACACCCACAGAGCAGTTTCTGGCTGAACTGTGCATATTAAAGCTTTGCTGAGGGTGTCTTATTCCTGATAAATATTCAGTTTTATGCTTATGCTTTCAACTGCCTCCACCCAATTCTGACCCTCACACTGCAGATCAGCAGCATATCAATCCAGAGACCAGAGCTTGCCAGAGAATGAAGCAGGTTTTATGTCCAATACAGATACCAGAATATGACTGAGCATATTCTCATCAGAGCTGGCCTGAAATGACATCATTGCATCATGACATCTGCACTTCAGGAGGAGTTATGCATAAATGCTGTCAATATTTTTACCAACATAGCATGAAAGATATAATTATCAAGCTAACTAGTTTATACATATGCATACTGCATTCCACATTTGGACAAATTTAACACTGGAAAGTATTTCTGTAGCTCTGCTTGGCCCTTAGTGCCTTTTTGCAGTATCTTCTGTGAAATCCTGGCAAACATGCAGATTCCAACAGGTGACTCTTCAGGCTGAGACTCTTGTATGTTAAACCCCCTTGTATCAACTTACTTTTCTGTCATTAGGTTCCACGTTTTCACCTTCATAGTCACCCTTTAAAAAGAGAGAACATCTGCGTCATTCAGTGAGTCGTGCCCAGAACTGCTCTGCATCTTGCATACCCGTGTATCCCACTCACTTAATGCATCAAAACCAGAAAAAGCAATCTGTAAAATAATGCTGTATTTTAGGAGCCCATTTGTCATAGCACACTTTGTCTTCTGTCGTCAGACACATTAAGAAAGAGTAATAGTGTCTGTCATTGGGGGAAAAGGAATGAATAAGTGATAAAGGTGGCCTAAAAATGTCAAGGAAAAGGATGCAGTATTGCCATTGCATTTGAGGTTCAGCTCAGTCCACTTCAAAGAGAAGAAACCAGCTGAGAGAGCTGATTCCTATCCAGACTCTCCAAACACTCAGGGCTGATTAGATTTGAGGTTTTAATTCAGAGCTATTTTTAAATATGATAAAGGAGCAAACTAAGACAATAAATAACTTATATACAAGTCTATCAGTAGCTGTCTAAAGATGTGAGATGAGAACATGTGGAGAAGTTTATTGAACCTTTCTGGATGGATTTCTAAGTGATACTGCTGTAGTTGGAGAAGTTTATTGAACCTTTCTGGATTTATAAGTGATACTGCTGTATTGAGAATCCTGACATTTATGATAAACATCAGGCAGATAAAGAGGCTGTTCTGGTCTTGGTTACTCCAAGATAAAACTCTCACAGCTCCAAGTAAAACCAGTGTGAGTGTGGGGAGGAGAAAACTAGGAAGACACACTTCATCTTCACATGCCAGGCTGGAAAACTGGCACGAGGCTCCCCAGCCCTTGGATGCTCACACAGTCCATCAGGAGCAAGCAGCATGACTGCCACGTCCCCCTGACATCTGTCAAGCTTTCCTGTGAGGGTCAAGCTAAGCTTGTCCATTCTAGTTGTACCCAGCACCTCTAAGTACAGATGTGATCAGCATCCAGCTGTGTGCACCTCTGCAGGATGGGGATGCCCAGCTCAGCTATGGGTGCCACCAAAATTCCATAGCTGTCTCTAACCCTCTAGATGAGCACTACAGTGAAACACAGTCTTGACATCTTACTGAACTGCTCCAAAGCAGATTTTATCAGTAAGGTTTGCAGTCACATCCAGTCCCATGAAATATGTCACTTCAAATCTTTGCTTGTGGTTTTTCCTCCAGTGGCAACTAATTGCATGGACACACAGCTACTGACATCTGTGTACTGCCAAGGGGGACACAGGGAGATGTGAATGAGGGAACCAGCCACAGGAATAAATATGTTTCCTAGCAGTGATGCCAGGGATCTTGGGAGCAGAAGGTCAGAAAATAACAAGCATTTCATTTGCTAAATGGCCGAAAAAACTCTTCTGATGTTACATTCAAAGGTCACTTCTGCTCATCAGAGGTGGAACAGAGTGGGGAATTCATTCAAAGTGAGGCAGAGTGATTGACCACCCTGCAGAAGTTACTGCAGTCATGACACAAGCAAGCAGGAAATCAGGACCTGAAACCCTTGTGTTTGGGATGATGCCATCACTACAGAACACACGAAGGATTTCTTGGTGACATGTAAAATGGGACCTGAAACCCTTGTGTTTGGGATGATGCCATTACTACAGAACACATGAAGGATTTCTTGGTGACATGTAAAATATATTGCAAGATCACTTACGTCATGCAAGGGATATGCAGCACTGTAAACTCCATTGGCAAGCAGGCTGGTGATCCCTTGAAAAATAAAGACATAACAGTTATTTATAATTTCCAGGTTAGACAGTCTCACTTTATCATCCTTCCTGGAGATTTCCCTCAAAATAACAGTCATTTGATCAGATAATGATTTTTCTGCCATCTCATTCCTTTCCATGTAGTTTCATTTTTAATCATATAGGTTATTATACATGACTCATTTTATGAAATGGAAAACTGCAGAGAGCAAGAGGAAGTCATATATATTTGAGAATCAAGAATTAGAAGCCAATGACTCGAAATTAGTCATTAAAATAAATTACATTTTCTGAGAAGTCAGTTTGATTGAAGGGCAAAGCCTGCAGACTTGAGAGTGTAGCAGAAGGCTCGATCACAAGAAGAATATGGCTGGAATTGATGGCATATGGAACAGGCATAAGCACACATCATCCACACAAAGAAT
>NW_008685130.1:25668-48217 GCF_000695815.1 Acanthisitta chloris | reverse complement strand
GGAAAGCCTTTGCGAAGACCTTGGCGTAATACTTACCATATTTACCACATTTGCGTCTTTTATTTAAAAGGGTAGTTTCCTTCTTTCTTCCCTCTCCTTTCCCTGTTTACACATCCGTTTATTAGTGACATGCATGAGGCTGAAAGCAATTAGTGCTTCATCTATCAAATGTCTGTGGCATAAGGGACCGTGAGGTGTTCTCCCGTCCCAGGGAGGTATCGCTCCGTGACTGGGGGTACAGGAGGAGTTATGTGTAGGTTTGGAGGAGCACACACTGCAGCTCACTGTGCCATTCCCAAAGGTCACTCAGCCAGACCTGGACTTTGAGGGCTGCAGCTCATTACTTCTCTAATGTTCTCACTGCAGCTGCTGGCATTAATATAGCTACTTCCAATTCGGGTGTATGAACCACGTCTGGAGGTGTCGTGTCAGCCGTGAAGGTACATTTGGGGATTCAATGAAGCAGTTTTGGGTGCTGAATCAGAGCGAAGTCAAGCACTTGTCTCTGTGCAAGGCAATGGTGATTAATGCCAAGTGAAAAAAAAGCAAAAGAAATCTGGCCACTGGCATTGTGGAGAATTTCGAAGGACTTAAAAAAGAAAAGAAAAATGATGTGCTACAGTGTGCTCCATGTCACCCTTCAGTTCACTGCTAAGAAAAGAGTGTGGGACTGAGTTTGAAGGAACAGTGACTATGAACCAGGAACCTGTAGGTCCACCGAGTCATTTTTGATTGCTCTCGAAATGAGAATTTTTCAAGTTCATTAATGTTTTCGAGATACTAATCACCGGCTGGAGGAACTGTTCCAGGAGTGCTCAGTACCTCGCAGTATCATTAATTTTCAAAGTCCTATTTAAGATTATATGGGTCTATGAATTGTCTGCAAATGTTTCCACACTTCTGGCAGAAACAACTAGTGAGCAGATGAATTATTTTTCGAGGGCTGTGCGACCGAGCGCAGAGCTGCACAGTTCCCTTCCACATGTCTGTATTTAACAATGAAGACAGATTCAAGTTTTCACAAATTTTCAAAATAAACAACAAAGACTGCAGTGTTCCCTGGGCACCTGCCTTTTTCCTGCTGGGCAGCAATGTTGCAGCATTACCTGTGTTTGCTCAAATCTGTTTGCAGCCTTTGCTGGGTTCTAGTCCAGCATTCCAGCACTGGGACACAAAGGAACTGATTGAGTTTTGCTGAGCATACCCACTGATAGGTTGGCCTAATGACATTTTTGTTAAGTATATTGTATGGCCTTGCCAGTCTCAGGTAGAAGAACGATCCAGGAATCCTAACACTCTACCTTCCTTTAGCCTCTTCCCTGTTCATCTAATCTCTAATGTGTTTCCCATTTTCTGGACCAAAAAAAAAAAAAAAAAAAAACGAAACAGAAAGAAAAGTAAATAAATCAAGTGAGTAACCAACTCCAAGGCAAGAATTCAAACTGAGCAGTGTGACCTTCCCCTTTCAAGAGTGCAAGGACATAATTTCCAATGAAAATGATCCAGCACCAGACTCGAAAAGGGTCCTGAAAGTCACAGATTAATTTGGATTTCCCATGCTACAGGGAACAGCACTTCTGTTAATACTGGCTGGCCACCAAAATTTAGTGTATATAAGGAGTCAACAATTGTACATTGTATGTTGTTACTTCAACACAAAAGTCAAAGCATGGAAATAATTTCTGGCGTAATTATTCTTCTATTATTTGATGCCTTTCTAAGCAGCTGATGGGTCAATATTGAACAGAACTACCTGTAATTCAAGTTCCCATTGTTTTATTTAACTGCTTGTAGGCAAATAAATGTTATAACAGATTTCAACAGTTATCAAACATTTTCTCCCATGTTCATGTACTTTTCTCATACAAATTGTTTGGGAATTCATCCTTCTGCCTTATTTAATTTATCATTAACTATTTGTTAACTTTGGTCCAATGGTCAAGTATATACCTACGTATCATGATATGCATAAAATAAAGTATATAACAGCTGAACAGGATAAGCTGCCAACAAATCTTTAAGGTGACCTGATTTGCAGTTCATGTTTACCTGTGTTATGAATTTAATTCTTACAGCACAAACCCCAAGGCTGAAGTTCTAAAACTATTGGTCATGGCAATACAACTTTCACACACAGTGACTTGCAACAACTGTTTTGAGGGCTAAGAGGTGGCTCAGCTCCAGTGCAAGCCTCAGTCCTTGGTTGTTCCAGCTGGTTCATCTCAGTTCCACTGCGTTTTGGGCAGTCATGAGTTAAGACCACTTCACCCAAGGCATTGGAAAGCCATCCCACTATAAAATGTGGGGTTCTGACTTCAAAGGAATAGGCCAAGCCATAGACTTTCACTGAAGTTCCTGGTAATACCCTCATCCATTTCAGTGAGTGTAAAACTGAGCCAGAGAAGAGCACATCTTACCCACTGGTTCGTATCACCATCCAGCCCTGCTGCAAAAGACCTAAGTAACATCTGCAGGGGCTGTATGCTCACTTGCCTTTTAATTTAGAATCAAATCTATAAATTCTCATTTGAAAAAACTCCAAAGAGCTACATTAATTAAATTAAATTTCCAAATAAAACCATCATATCCACATACATCACATTAGAGAGCAGGGGGAAAACCTAAACTCCATAGCCATTTCCAATGTGCAATTATTTTCAATACCTGAAAACGATATTGATCTTAAAGCTAAATAAAGTTCCTTACCCATGCTGTATTTTGCTTTGGTACATGTTGTTCTTTTCAATATTTCATAGACCTGCAGAAGCAAAATGCAAGAAAGGAAAGGGTTACTTCAAATACTGCCAGTGAAAAGCACAATCTTTTTGTGTACAGCTCAAATATTGGCAAAACCAAGATGTCAATGAAGTCATCATTCTTTAATAAAAGTCATGGCATTCAGGGGAGCAGAGCTTGGAGCTTTCCATGCTGAGTTATCTGGACAAGAGAAATGCTTAACTAAATAGACAACTGCCAAGAGAATTGATCAGGGGAGCAGGATTACATCTTGCCACTTGCACGACAAAAATGCTATTTTTGCTCATGTTAGGCATTGACTGAAGATCAAGAACTCTCTTCTACCCAGACCAGCTCTTCCCTCACCTCCAATGGTGTGAGCTGGCTCCAACCCAAGCCCTTGGGTGGCACTTCAGGCTCCCAACGTGTACACAGCAAGCAGCCGTTTATCAAACTGCACCAACACAGGCTGACCTTAAAATTTCTGAGCTTGCCTGACCTCAGTGGCAAAGCAGATGTATTTATTTTAGGATTTATTGCATTTATTGTTGAATAACCTTTGCACAGCTCAGCACGCTGCCCAAGAGGTTAAGCTTTGGGCTCCTCCTGTGCAGCGATGCTCTCGGGCAAGGGCTGGTGTGAGGCTGGCAGGGGAGCAGGCAGCTCAGGAAACCTTGAGCAAAGGCATCTGCTGCCTGCTGCCTGGCCTGTCTGGGGAGTCAGGACTGGTTTCCTGGCTCCCTAATCCATGTGCTAACTTGACTGCTGCCCAAATCACGGGTGGAAGCAAGTGAGAGCACCCAGGGCAAGCCCCACAGCTCATCTGCCTGTCATCATCTTGTAACTCCAGTGAGTTAGAGAAGAGTCTGTCACAGAGAGATTTCCAGTCATGTAATGTTTTAAATTTTCTTTTTTAATAACTAAAAGGTCTTTGGCTTAGCTTCTGTTCATCAAAGACTCACAGGTGGTGACTAGATTCCTGTTCATTTTGCTGCAGGAGGAAGGGTCAATATTTGCACTGTAGTTCAAAAATACATATGAGAAAGGCAGGAGAGAACTTTAAGGAAGAATACAAACAGAAATGCACAGAGAATAAAATCATTTTGGGAAGCATTCAATAGGTTCTTCATTACTGGGTGATATACAGGGATTTCAAACAAAATAACATACTACCAGCGCTAATGTTATACTCCCAGTGTTCCTTGAGTGGTTTAAGAAGCCCTTATCCCTCATCTTCCTCTCAGCCTCTGCTAGGACCTCCTGTTTCACTCCATTTTCCAGTTAGTCTTGCTCACCCTCTTGTCCTACAGTGCCATTTTGTCTTGCTGCCTTGCTCAGCCTGTTGTCATGAATTTTAAGTTTTCATTTGCCCCCTTGTACTTACAACTCTTTTTACTATACACCTAGACACAAAAAAGAAAGCCTGCCAACAAAAGCTATGCTTCTCTCCAACCTCAAGTTCAGTTTTTTACCACAAATACACCAAATCTACATCTGCTATTTTCTTTCCCATTTCTGAGCTACTGCATCTGCCTCCCCTGGTTGAGCTCACCTCACCCTGATAACCTGTGCTCACATCAAGTCACTGCACTTCAGGATAGAGGGGAACCACATTATGGAATGCACTGGAATTTCAAGGCAGGGGAGGCAAGTTAGGTATCTCACACCCCTTACCACAGCAGCAATAAAAGGCAGATGTGATTGCAATATAAACTCTTTTTTAAACCACTCAGCATCCCAAAAGGCTGATGTTAAATGTAAGATAAAAGCAGGCTCACAGTCACATTCCAATGCACCAATTAGGAGCAGTGGAATGAGGAAAAGAGTGCACCTTATACTCTGAAAGGTGTTGCAGCAAGTGTGCTTGGCATGGGCCCTTCAGCTGCCCTGGATGTCATACAAGCTGTCACTTCAATTCCCCCTCAGTGGTTGAACAGCAAGCCACACCTTCTTCCCCACTGTTTTATGTTCTGCAAGTCAGATAAAAATCATAAACCTCAACACTTGAGAACTGCCCCCCAAAACTATACATAATATTCCCTGTAAATACCTGGCTGTTTCATTGGAATTTGTCTTGGGATATTTCCCAGCATTCTGCAGTAAAAGCAACCTACAGTTCCCAAAAGGTAAAGGAGCCACAGCAGTGCAGGCACCTGATGGCAGAACCTGTGGAAGAGTCGAAATATTCCTTTCTGGTGATATCTCTACTAAGAAACTAGATCCCAGATTAACTGTGAACTAGAAAGAAGAGCCAAATAATTTTCTGAAAGGCAGCAACCTGTTAGCATCAAATATTATTCAGCATATAACCTAAATCTGGAAATGCTTTATCTATGATTTCAATACCTGATGGCACAGGTGAGCCCTGGCACTCGATTAAGAAAGGCAAACTTGAACAGGCAGTGTGCTAAATCTGGCCAAGGGGCTGTTAACATCACGACTCAGGCAATATCCAACGCAAATT
This sequence comes from Acanthisitta chloris, assembly GCF_000695815.1. Classification (NCBI taxonomy): domain Eukaryota; kingdom Metazoa; phylum Chordata; class Aves; order Passeriformes; family Acanthisittidae; genus Acanthisitta; species Acanthisitta chloris. The sequence goes on along the minus strand of NW_008685130.1, from coordinate 43,017 downwards.
ATTTATATACAGTACTTACTATAGTGCTTCTTGTTTTGCTGTCAAAGAAGGAATCTTTGTCAGATAAATCAAATCTGTTAAAAGATTAGAAGGAAGCCCATTAGGTTATAAAATGTCAGTATTTTCCTGCTCTTGTTGATCCCTTCAATATGTTCATTTCTCCTGGGGATCTCTCAAAGCTAACATTAAAGAACAGCTTGTAGAAAGCTCATTAAAAAGAAAGTCCAACCCAACTCTCATCATTTAACTGGTTTTATATCCTTGTAGGTTTTTCTGCACAAAAGAGACCGTTGATCCTCATTTAAGTTGAACTCATGAGCACTGCTGCCCTTGAATTTCCTCTAATATTCCTTTAATTTATCTCTGTGCCTTAAATCCTGTGAGGCCACTCTTGCCTCCCTTGTTCAGCAAGGACACAGGTGGACTCAGTGAAAAAGCCACCACTGCCAACAGCATAAGGCACATCCACTCCTATGCTAAGGAGCACTTTTTGGACCTCTTCTGGGCCACCAGGCCACTGCCAACAGCATAAGGCACATCCACACCTATGCTAAGGAGCATTTTTTGGACCTCTTCTGGGCCACCAGGTTCCTTCACTGCAGGAACATCCTACACCCAACAAATACACAATTACATTTCGTGCGAGTCCAAAAACAATGTCAGATGTCACATACATTGACTGACCCAACTAACACACACAACTCCAACAGTGTTCTGCATCTCTGGATTAAAAACTAAAAGCCCTGTATGTGCAGTGAAAAAATCCTGCCCTGGGACTGTTGTTTGTTCCAGCTGGCACATCCATAAACACAGCCTTCAAAGTGACTCCTCTGGGATGCTGGCCAAGGAAGAGCAGCAGCAAAGCAATCCAGGGCAGTCCAAACTTTGGCTGGGCCCACCTTGTGATTTTTTTCCTACACCCACATTTACAGCTGTTCTTACTGATTGGAGATCAATGGCAAAGCCACCACTGACTTCAGAGCACTTCAAAGACCAGGCCTGGTTGGCAGTACCTGTGTCAGCTGCCCATACCAGATAAGTGAAATGATTCTAGAATTTATCCAACCCACATTCTGGCTACAAATTTTATTGAGCATTTTATTTTATGTGGAAAAGAGACTATTGTAAACCACATTGTAAATCATGTTTGGCAGCCTAACAGTTGATGTGTATAGCTATATAGATATGCATTATGTGACACAGCAGCAGCTGAAACACACAGAGATTTCACAGAGGGGCTCTATGAGGTATTATTCCTCAACAGTGAGCCAAAAAAACAAGCACATTTACTGCAAAATGGAAATCTTTACAGTAATCCCTAACAAAGTGTTGGCATCCATTTTCCCATTCACCTTTTGGTGCCTTAGCTGCTATCAGAGAGGCTGGACCCACTTGACATGGTCATTAGGAGAAAGTTTTCACTTACAAGTGCTGCTTCTCCCTGGAGAAGGGGTAGGAGAGGCGTTTCACCGTCTGAGGTTTGTGCTCTGCCACTTTGGGCTGGATGGGCTCTGTTATTTTTTGAATGACAGAATTAATCTTTTTCAGAAGGCCATGGGTCTGGTTGATCTGATACACCTGAGGGGGCAAAGAGAGAAACAATAGAACTTTATTGATTCTGGTTTTCCGTAAGTGAGAGTGAACTGTAAGATGTAAAGCAGCAATGAAATAAATGCATCACAATAAACCATGGAGGAATGTGGCTCACCTTCTTGAAAACGTTCTGAAAGACATGGATGGATGGGCAAGTAAAATCCAGGCAAGCAGAGGAAACCTAATGGTTTTCCTCTGAGACAACACATAGCCCATGTTTGATCCAAATGATCAGACTGGGATCAGCACTGGCTCCTGAGACACCAGTTCCTCTGGTTTCTACTGTTTTCTTGGAGCAATGGGACAAAGAAATAAAGGAGCTACAAAGCCCCTGTGGAAAATAATTTTCCCAGGGGCTTTCCTGGGGATATTGTGCAGGTTCAGGAGTTTCACCTCTTCCATATGAAGGAACCAACATATTTTGTGTTGTCAGATGCAGCTCTGTAGCACTAAATGCAGGAATTGTGTTAGCAGGTCGCAAAAGAGGATTACAGGCTTCCCTCTCCAAGCCACAGAAACTACATGCAGACCCATGGCAGGGCTCCACCACTGCAAAATCAGCTGGAAATAAGCTTCTAGGGGTCTGAGGGTGTTCCCAGGCACATGGCTTCTCCTGGGAAATGCCTGCAGACTTAGGTGGCCTCTTTTACACACAGAAACCCCCCAAAAATCCCAACCCTAACTTTCCTTTTGTGGCAAAGCAGCTTTTACTGCAGGATCACAACAGACTTTTTTGATCTAATTGTGCTTCTAATTAAAATCAGTGAGGCAATAATGGGGATTAATATGAAATCCAAACCAAAAGTGTGGTTTTAGTGTTGTAATAAATGCCAATGGGCTTTGAGACTGTCTCTTGCTCCATTACAGACTTCCCTCTGCAGTCTGGGACATGCACTTAGTCAGTGTTTAAATATTAATCCATGGCTAAGCTATGCTCTCTGAACAGGTATCTATCTATCATGGGTGATTTAGAATTGATGAAAATATACTGTCATTTCTTTAATGATATTTCAAATATGCTGAAAGGTAATTTATTTTGTGGTACATTGGCCCCAACTCCTGCAAACGTGACTAACAATCTATGTGAATAGTCACTGCACCCAGTGAGACTTCTGCACAAAAAAATCCTATTCTTATGTTCATTTTTAGCAGTCAGGAGGGAAAAAAAAGTCCAAAACACACACAGAAATTTCATCATCAGTTGCAGCCTCTTCATTGAAAACACACTGAGAACAAAATCACTCTCATTGTGTACAGATAGTGGTAGTGGCCAGAAATTTTTGATTTCCATTCCTTCCACTTATTCTTTCTGCTGCCTCAAGCAAGTTTGTGGCTCTCATTTTTGGTGCTGATTAGTTAATTATTTTAAAAGTGCTTGTGGGAAGAAAAGGCTACATTTCTAAGGTGCTCCAAGCTTATGTTCAAACTATTCTTTCCAGAGGAAGAAAAGAAAAACAGGACTCACCTTTTTTGTTGGCATCTTGAGCTTAAGAAATTCTGCCTCTCGACACAATACCTTCCAGGGTGCATGTATTTTTACAAATCCAATCCCATGGATTTTAGTCTTAAAAAAATAATCAAGAGAAAAGGTTACTGATGAGAGGGAATTAAGATTTTTCCCCTTGTGATTCATACATATTTAAGGAACAAACAGTCCATTACAGCCAACATGATAAATCTCATTTGTTTGAGATAGCTGGTTTCTAACAACAGGACAATCACTGAACACCTCACTGTGCTGAGCTGCTATAAAATGTGACTCAAAAATGCTATTGTCTTCCAGAACAATTACCACAAGGTTAAACAGATAAAAATTGTTTGGGAAATGAAAGCTAATGACTATGGACACAAATACAGGCTAAGCCAGTTAAATTTGAAGCACGGGCATCCAGCCAAATGGTATGATTTCCTGAGTGTGTTGTAATTACTGGAGCTGAGACAGTCCCTGCTGCCTCCTGAGAGCTGCTCAGTATCTCAGAGGAGCTGCCTCAGAATCAAAGGGGAATATCTCCATTAAAACATGAAGCATTATAATTAGGAAAACTGGCAGAAAGAACTCAATAAAGGAAAGGAGAGAAAGATGAAGGCTGATGATAGCAATAGTGGTATGCCTGCAGCCCACTGGTTCTCTGAGCTCTGTCCTAGCTGGCAGGACGTGCATGTTTGCTTCTGGCACTCCCACATACACCCATGTTTACTCCCACTGGACTAATCATTCCAAAGGCACTGGACAAACGGTATCAAACTAGGAGATATTCAGCAAACACAGGAGAAAGCAGCTTTAATGAATCTTTCTAATTTTGCTGCTGTATCAACTCAGACTGTTATAGATACCTACTGTGTGTACAGATATATATATTCTTATATAATATATATATAAGTAGCTTTCACACAGATATATTCCACACTGGCTTTCTAAAAACTGGTTAGTCAGAGGAATGGTTTGATTTGGAAGGGATCTTAGAGATCACCCAGCTCCAACACTCCTGCCACAGACAGGGAACCTTCCCCCAGCCCAGGCTGCTCCAAGCCCCATCCAAGCTGGCCTTGTTTTAACAACCTTTGTGTGACCATCCAGCCACTTCACTGAGGAGAGTTAAAGTGACTTATTAAACATCATCTCTTTAAGAAACCTTTGCCTTTTTGGAATCAATAAAGTCTCCAATGCAACTCTGTGGCTTTTCAAGCCCAAGTGATTGCAGGTGTCTCCCCCTACACTGATGTGCTGGCTATGGAAGCTGATGTAAATCTTTGAGGTTTGCTTTCATCTCTATACATTCCTGGTCTGGTTTGGTATCTTGGACTGAAAGGACAAGGTTCTCTCTCTTTTAAGTGTCCTAGCGTGAACTGTGAACCCTTCTGCATGATTTGAAATCATATTACATGTCACAGGTGGAACCTCCCATCTTGCAAGGGTTTAAATATTTGTCACTTGGCACAGCCAAGCCTCCAGTTTGCTGCAAAAACTTGCACGTTTGACAGAAAGCAAGTCTTATTTTCACTAGGAGACAGAGAAGGGAAAGGATTTTTTTTTTTGCATTATACCATGCAATATATATATATATTACATACATATAATATATAAAATATGCAAATGTATGTAATTCGTGAGTAATAAGTGGCAGGGTTATTTTCTTAACACTCTGTTCACAGGTCTAAATGTTCATCTCAGCTTTTAGATCCTGTAAATAAACCCAGCATAAATGTTTACCCTCTCTCTCAAGAGTTTCAGGCCTATTGGTTGGATCAGTTAATTGCAATAGCTTTCTTTGAAATTAATATGGCTGTGTCTATTTCCACTAATCACACACTGGCAGCACTTCACACACATCATCTTTTACATAGTCTAATGGTCTTTTAATAGAAGACACTGTTTTCAGGGTACAGGTGAAAGGCATTACAAGCTGTACTGTTCACAGCTAAGAATGGAAAGAGCAAACTGTAACACAGACCCACAGGCTCAAGCTGGAGCATGTACCAAAAACTCCTGAACAGATTTAATTCTCTTGTAGTCTATACTGAAGAATAAAGATGTCACTGCATCAGGTATTTTCCTTCAGAACTGGCATTACCAGTGCATCCAAATCACTGCATACTGTAAACCCACTGAACTATGATTAGTGTTCAGAGCAATTTAAGCCTCACTTCTAGATACAACACCACACTGACAAGCTGTGTCACAATAGTGGATGTGCCACGAGTCCTGGCCAAGAAAAATCAGAAACTTCACCTCATTGGGACATTAACAACACTGTACCACATTCCTGTGAAGCAAATTAAATCAGTGGGTGAGTTTGGCACTGCCAGAATTGAAATCAAATTCTGCAAGAGTTGAGACTGTGTAACCTTGATCACAGGGATGGCTCAGCACCTCCCAGGATCTGACCACCAGTTATCCTCTTTATCTTAAACTGTTTTAAACAGATCCTTACATCCTCATCACGTTCCAGTTCCAGACCAGCCTCCACGAGGTTCCCTTCATACTCCTCCCTGCGAAACCTCTTGTCATCTTCGTGGTAATCCACGTGAGGTTCACTTTCTCCCATTTCCAGCTGCACTCCCTTCCCAGGAAGTGGCTGGTCCTGCTTGGTGCTTCGGACACTCGAATCATTCTGATGAACTCTCCTAGAGAGCATCTTCCCTGACGAGGACTTCTTGTAATGATAAACGAGGATGTAGTCAACTTTTCTCTTGCCATCTCTGAAGTAGAGTCCATATTTGCAGTCGGCATCTGGATTTTTGGACAGGGAATTTAATAACTGCAAGCAGGGAATGGGGGTGTGGAGAGAAGGAGAGAGAAGAAGAATGAATGCACATGCCAACACGAACACCAGACAGACCATACCCTTGTATCAAGGCCTCCTTGCCTGGAGCACACGATGACCTATCTTCAAACAGGCAGCAGATGGGAGGAGTCCCCCCATGCTACTTACTCACAAAATTTTTGCAAGTTAACACCTTCAATTTTACTGATAGCCAGCTGGGATTTTATTGGCCAGAAATAAATAGCTTAAATGACTGGGATTTAATCTAATCACCAGCACACTAGTTCATAAGTCAGCTACTTGGTGGATTTGGTTTTCTCCTTTGGGGGTTAATCGCCACTAAGATCATCTGTCTTTTTCCACCCATGACATCTGCAATGTTGCAATTCTGACAAATAGATTAATATCATGTGGAAACATTTCTCACTTCTCTTATCTATCATTGCAAGTTTGTATCATCTGAGAAAGAGATCATCTTAGATACAGACTGAAGGGAGCCAGCTGGTCATGCAGCACAGCCAAAAATGCAGATGGACTGCAGCCAGGGAAGTGGGTTCACTGCTTACTGAGTTCAACACTTTTCCCCCCACTTACAAAACCTATGACACTATGCAATATGATGGTGGCAAAGGCTTTATTCCCACCCTGAATTAACACTGTGTAAGTGCTGCAAGATGCAAGAAAGGTAAGACTTCAAACACAATACGTTTTTCCAAGCATTGACTTGAAAAGTGCACAGGGCAACTGTGGAAACATAAAAAGTATTAACAATTATTTATTTCTACTTTTATAGCACTTGTTATGCATAACTCACAATTCTACCCTTGGAAATGCACAGGCTATTAAAAAAATATATATAGTTCACTAGTAACTTGCATTTGTTTTTACAAAAACTACTGGTCACAGGAGTGGCTTTGCAGGGCCCAGGGACATTTTCTGGCTTTTCATTTTACAGAAGAATGTTAATCCTCCACATGAGGAAAAGGAATTTGCTGCAAAAGACCAATTAGCCATCAGGTGCAAAATGTTCAAATGCATTTGGGATGGGCACAGCTACCTGTTTCAGACAGAAAACTGTGAATGTAAGTTATTTGGAAGGAGTGGTTTCTAAGACAGTCCAACTTTTATACCCTGGATGAAAAGAGGAACTGCTGAGTATCTTGGGGAGATATTTACTCAGACAACAAATTCAAGCAGCAAACCCTGTTTCCCTGGGTTTGGAGGGAGGACAAAGTGCACTGAAGAAGTAATTAGACAAGTGTAATCAGATAGATTCTGCACAGCAATAGCACAGGACCAGGAGGACTGGAGACAGGGAGAAGCCCAAGAGGACAGGCAGCGGTGGAGCTGTTGCCTGCTGAGGTGGGGATGCCTGAACAGTCACTGCCTTCCAAACCCTGACTTGAGCACATCTGCCCAGGACCAGCTTGGCTGCAGGTCTCCATGCCCTCAGCTCCTTGCAGCTTTGCCCCTTGCCTGCCTTTGCTATCTGTTCCTCTCTTCTTTTCCTTTAGGATCTCACCTCCCTTTTCCATTTCACCTAAACTCTTTGCATCAAACACACAAATATATAATAAAATAATACAGCATTTGGTGCCACCCTGGAATTCACTTTGTCCTCCTCCCTCTTTTCCTTAGTCCATAGAAACAGGGAAGCTTCATTAGCCAGGACAAACTCTCCAGGGCACAGGCTGTTCATGTTTGTGCCCTATCTAGATATTCCTATTCAGTTCTGAAGCATAACTTCAATATAAAATACCATTAATAACTATTACTTTCCACTTGCTTCATGATTAATGGCTGCACCTGTGAATTCAGAAGGTTTCTCAAAGCAAGCTGACAGGCTGCTTGGGGCAGACAACTCACTCATGCAAATTTCAAGAGAAACAAAATGGTAACAAATGGTAACTAACTGGATTGTATTTAATTCTTAAAGATGTGTTGATCTTATTAATTAATTAAACAACAGTTTCTGAAAAACTGGGCTGAACCACCAGATGTTCAGCTAAGTGCAGGGAGATAAAACAGGCAGGAGACTCAGAGCTCAGCCACTTCCTACCCTTGCTGGACTGACTTTACAGGGGACAGCAATTAGCTGGTCTGTCCTGAAGGCTAATAAATAAAGGAAACAGGCAGGACTGAAGGCAGGTCTTCAGCAGTGAGTGTGCCAGATGATCCTAACTGCTTGGGGAGCTCAGGAGTACATCCTGGGCACATCCTCTTCCCCTGGAGCATACCCTGGGTGGAGAAAAGTTTCCCTAAAAATCCCCAGGGTCTGTTTCCTCAAGCCACTGCCACTGGGAAGGGAACAGATACACTGCAGAGAGTGACTGAGAGTTTCTTCACAGTTCTTTCCTCTTGAAAATCTGACCATGTGGGGAGTCATGGATAACTTAGGAGAAGGTGCTGCACTGTGACTTCCAAAGCCTCAATACATTTACTAATATATGAGAAAAGCTACATCCCACTGCAAACAGGATGCAGCTGAAAAACTTGGTCCTGCTTTAAAGAAACAAGTGGCCAGATTATTTTAAGGCTGAGGTGTCAATGCTGAAAGGCACTCACTGGCCACATGTTTTCTTGCAGTGTTGCTGTGCTGAAATACAGAGTTGCATTGACTTTGACCATGTAAAGCTCATGGCTCTTCAGTTGTGAATGAAAGAGAAATGACATTTTACTTTTACCACAGCAGGAGGATATTTACACTCTGACAGAATTAGTAGTCCATCCTAATTAAGCACAAGCACAATAAATCTTGCTTTTTCTGGTACCTCTTTCCCCAGTGTGATCTGTTACATGGACTTCTCCAGCTCAACTCCTTCACCTGAATAAACTTTTTATATACTTATAACATAACCAACTCATAATCACATTGGGTATTCATATTACAAACTTACTTTAAAATAGGTGTTAAAGAATTTAACCAAGGCAGAACTAATGACACTGGAAATCTAACCTGTATTGTGAGCTGCAGAGTATTAGTTTAACGTTACCTATATTAAAAGTAGCTTTGGCATGAAATTTTAGACATTCTTTTCATACTTCTCTATATGGGAAAGGAGATATAAAGGTTGCCACAGCCTTATTGCCAATTTCTTACTCTGAAAAGAGCTAACCCCTTTTTATATTACAGGTTAAACAACTTGTTTCCCTTTTTCACACATCAAAGAACAAAACCCACTACAACAGCATCTGCTGTGGCTTGTGGCAATCCTTCTCAGCACCTTTGGGAAAGGGAGGGAGAGGAGTTCAGAGCATCCTGGGAAAGGAAAGAATGAGCAATAAGCTAAGGGGTGAGTGCAGTATGCCTGTTAGGACACATCTGGCAAGTCCTTTACTCACTGTACTCTCGTGCTGGTCATATCCTATGTCCTCAATAGCTCGGATGTTGATAATGTGGATCCCCTTCTCCTCAGCAGGTAGACAGGAGTATTTCTTGTTCACCCTCATTCCTGTCTCCTCTGGAGCCTCGTTGAGATCTTCTGGCAGAAAATCCACCCCATGAAACTCACTGTCTGCGTCTGAAAAGAAAATGAACTATTTTATCAAGACACTTTAATCCCAACACTTGCTCCTCCCAGAGCCACCCAAAAGCTGAAACGTATCCTGTTCCTGCCTTCTGCCAATGAGCCCTTGTGCAGGGCTCCCACCCCTTCCCTGTGCCTCCCTTCTCAGCTTTCCTCAGCCCTCTTCAGCCCTACCTGGGTCTCCTCCTCCTCCAGAGGAGGAGTGCTCAGTTAAGTTTTTCCTGCACTGGTGTCTCAGGATGTGTTTACTCTATGGTCTCATAGAATGATTACATGTCTTGGCACCAGAAGGGAAAAAGGGGGAGACAGAGAAAAATGGCCTGAGAATGAGCTGGTGAGGATAGGTGGCATGGTGCTTTTCCCCTTTCAGCAGGCATTTTCCCATTCAACAGGCACTTATTCATGCAGAAAAACTAAGCAGTGAGTTTCCCCTCAAGTATCTACATACTGCACCTGATTTACTGAACCATTCTTATTCAAGTAGTTTTGAAAATCTGGAGTTTTCTCCCTCTCAACCTGCCAGACATCTGAACTGTTTCTGCTTACTATTTCAGTATACAGATAAGCTAAAGGATTTCATATTAAAATTTCACTACAAACTGAGCAACCAGATAACTGACAGAATGCAAATTAGTGTTTGCATCTGTGAACTTATGCAAGCAATACAAGGCAAAGTGTTCCAAGATTTTATTCATTTTGACATTGAAGTAAAATACTACAGCACTGTACCCTTTTCTTTAAACCACACAGGAGCAAGGCTTGCTTGTCTAAAGAGTGAAGAAAAAGCAAGAATTTTAGAATTTAGCCTTGAATGGATACTAAAATAGCTTTCCCCAAAAAAAACAAACAACAAACATGCAAAGGAGCACACTATAATAGCAGCTACATTGCAACAAGGCAGTTGTTGCTGCAACTAGATCAACACTGTCTCTGGAGCAGATAGCAGAAAAATTGTATGGAATTAGCCCATTAGGAAAAATAATTCCCTCCTACCTAAAGCTACCCAAAAGCTTATGATGAGGTGAGGATAGATACTACACTTTAATTAGCTATGTCTTAGCCCAAGAGCATGTTACTCCTCTGCACCAAATTACCCATCTGGAACTGGTTGAACTTCAGGGATGATCTGGAAGGAAGAGACAGGGTAATCTCATCCCCAGAAAGTTTGCAGCAGACCTGAAACCTAGGAGCATGGTTGATAAGCTGGAGGGAAAGGCTGTCACCTCAAAAGGTCTTCACAGGCTGGAAAAATGGGCTGAGAGCAGCCTCATGAAACAAAAAAATCAAATATGAAGTCCTGCACTTGGACAGACTAATCTCAAGCACAAGCACAAACTGGGCATGGACTGATAGAAGTTAGCTCTGCAGGAAAAGGACCTGAGGATCCTTGTGAAAGGGTTCAAAGTGAGTGATCATCTAAAGTGGTGAAGGGTAGCTGCATGCTAGATCCCTTTAGTAAGAAAGCAAAGACAGCAGGTCTAGGCAAATGATCTTCTCTTTTAATGACACTTTCCAGACCACAGCTAGAGTCCTGTGCCCAGTTTTGGCTCCCCAGCGCAAGAAGGACAGCAACAAACTTGAACGAGACTAGCAGAGGATCATCAAGATGGTCAAGGGCCTCAAGTGCACAAGGAGAGGCCCAGAGATGAGAAGGCAAATGATGGGGTCCCACTCCTGCCTTCAGCTACCTACCGAGTAAGTACAGACATGGCAGTGCCAGATTCTTCTCATAGGTGCACAGCAATAGGTCCCATCTTTTGATGGGACACAGGTTGCAACAAAGGAAGTTATGACCAGACATTAAAAAGATCTTGATTCTCTAACAACAAGGATGATGGGGAAAGAAACCAGGGAAGCTACAAATCTCCATTGATCCCTGGAAATGGTCAGAGCTCAACCACACCTGACCCAGCTTTAGTGTTGGAAGGGCAGTGCTTGAACCTGTGATCCAGGCTCTTCACGGTGACATGCAGGAACTAGCATGGACAACAACCTGCAGCAGCAGAGGAGGAAGATGCAGCCAAAGCCTTGGCACTTCTTTTGAGCTTAAGAGAGTAAGACAAACATTATTATAATGAAAGTCACGCTTCTCTGGAATTTGTAGTTATGCTCCTCTGGAACTTGCAAACACCACAAGTTCATGGATCTTTACTTCAGTTCTGGGAAATCTGCTGTGCCAAGAGACACTCCAGAGGCTGCCCACTTTCCTAGGAACTTCAGTGCCCATTAACTTAATCATCTTACCATAAAAACTGGGCAGCAATTATCCTTACATATTCGTGCATGCAGCACGTAACCCACATCTCTGCAGATCTGAGTTGCTGTTCTTGGCTCTTCTTTAAAATTCTCAAACACCTATCTCACAACAGGTGCCACACTTGCAATCTTGGGGCAGCATCCTCCAACCCACTTGAGTAACAATTTGTAATAGTTAAAGAAGTTTTTTTGTGGGGTAATATAGAGATGCAGCCAAAAAATCTGCCGTCTCGTGGGAGCAACAAACATGTTTGTAACAATTCCCTTCTTTTCCTCAACATACACATGCATACACACACACTCCCTGAACAATGGGAATTGAAACAAGTGTGATCAGCTGCACAATCCTATGTACTCAAGCTTTTATTCTATAGCTGTAAAACACTAAAAATAATACAACAATTTTTGGAACTTCACAAGCATAACAACTTGTGTATTTGTAAGATGGTTGAAACAACTTTTGGAAACAATAGCTTAAATGCTGTCAAAGTCCTCTCTTTTCTCCTCCTTTCACACACACACTAAGTCAAACTTAGTTACTTCATCAGATTACAGAGGTTATTAGAAGAGAAGAACCTTTTACTGGCTATGAATCTGAATAATTCGTATCTGCCATAATAGACCTGTGAACTGAAAAGTGCTAGTGTAGAAATTACAAGTAGAATGGAATAGATTTAGATCAGGAAATGACAAGCTTCATTGAGTCCAAATGACCCCTCTGTGCACTTCTGAGCAGCATTGTCAAGTCCACAGCACAGAGCAAGGAGACCTGCTCAAATGATTCAGAACTATTGTGCAAGCCCAAACAATCCCCCAGCCACAAGCACATATTTACATATCTATTTACCCAGCAGTAGCCTGGCAATACTAGAAAGAACATATCCTTCAGGTAGGAAATGAATCACACAATTTTGCTTTATTATGATGACTGGAAAATATGTGAAATGTAAGAACTTTCTTGACATAATCTTTATAACAAGAAGTTTGATTTCGGTACTTAAAGATGATGTCAGGGTTTAATACCAAGTAAAGGCATCCAAACCACTTTGGTAATTACAAACACACAGGGATTATAACTAGTTCACTTGTGCTGATTTGGCAGAGGTCAAAGCCTTCTGTTGCAGAACACAAAACATCTTTTTACATGGAATAGAGTATTTTGAAGACTTAGAAACAAGAATCTCTATTTTGTGTTAATCATATTAAACAAGGAGAGTAATTTAATCTCAAAATAAATTCATGTTCAGAATTATTTATGGCATGATAGCAGATGTAAGATAAAGAGCTCAAAGCACATGAATGTCCTAATTCAGCTAGAGTGACATCCTAATCTCTTAGTTGGGAGCTGAAAGAAAAGAGCATTGTGAAAATTGCTAGCTTTGCTGCCTTCTAATGCTGACTAACCAACTCTCTTCTATTTACTAAGCAGAAAACACTACAACAAAGACTTGAAGAAGTGCTTGATGTATTTCAACACAGACATAAACCCAATCTGCCCTTTCTCCTCTGTATCCACAGCTGAAGTTGCTAAAAAGCCCATGGATTTTGAGTCAGCAGAAGTCCCTAATATTCCTGGAACATGGACTCAAGATCCACCTGGTCCTTCTTTTACACTTTATTATGTATTGATTTAATTATTTCCCAATATTTGCTACGAATCACAAAACACCAATCATACACCAACTATCCAACACAGAATGATATAAAGTATTCCCCACCTGTCCCAAAACATCCATGTCCTGTAAGAGTGCAGAAAGCTGGTAAGCATTTGATACCAATTTCAATCCCGTGCATGAACCAGGTTTGAGAAGGTATTTGATGAACAAGAGATGTGTACAGAGCTTCTACCTTCCTTAGCACAGGTGCTGAAAGGTAATTCCCATATTTTCTGTTAACAACTCTGTATTTTTCATAGCTGGTATAAAAGAACTGGATTTTAGGCAGCATTTGTGTTTGGGAACAGCTCCATAGGGTGAATGACCATTCACATACCTTTACAGCTGTTCCTTTTTTTGTTAGGAGTGAGGTAACATGGGAGAGCAAGAAGAAGATACAGAAACTGATGTTTGCAGCAGCCCTCAAGCTACTTTTCTGCTGTGGGAGTTTTCCTGGAGATCTGGGACGATGCACAGAGATCCAAAGCACAGAGGTGCTACAACAACCTTACAAACTGAAGTAAAGTTAGAGATATCTCAGCTATTCTGCCATTATTTCCCTCTGAGATGCATGAGGTATGATGAGCTCTATGCCATTTCCACTACAACACTAGCAAGAAATATATGACTATATGCAGTAGATATGAAGTAAATAAACCTCTATGAATCACAAAGATGAGAGCACGAGGACAGAACCTGGTGAATGAAATGATCAGGAGAGACAAGTGCATTATAACTGTCAGGAGGTTCTGTGCACTTTTGGTATCTTCACACCAGTCACTTCCCTCCCTGAATCTTCAACGAGTCTCTCATTCTGAACAATGTGGGAAACAAGAGTGAATTAATAAAAAAAGTCACTCAGACTTGAAATCACCTGCTCCTTTGTTCAAATTTCAGTTGCAACTGTAAAAATTCTCAGTCTTCTTGCAATAATTAACACCAATAAATCAAAGATAAATTTCCCACCACTGAAATTTGGCACGTTATGCTGTAACCTTTCCTCGTTTAGACAATGGTTCCTCACTGGGCTTTGATGACCAGGTAAACCAGAACCAAAAACCTGGTCTAGAAATGGATGGATTTTCTCCATGACTAGCAACCAACCAGCTTATTAATGCTATTGCAATCACACCATGCAGTTTTTACAGAAATAACCTATAGTAGTTCTAAAATGAGCATCATCAAGTCAGCATAAGTCTATATAAATGAACAACTACTTCCCTGCCCAACCTGAAACCAGTAACATCTCTGAAATTCCCTTCCCATATCTCCCCTGGTTTGCTTTTTTAGGGAGTATGTTTAACAAAGTAGAACAAAAAAGTCACAAAGAGTTAGCTGTCCCAGTTGTTCTCAACAAGGAAGAAGCAAGAGAGTTCCAAGACTGTGATTTAAGACTTAAACATCCACATTCTTACCTTTTAGCTTTATGTAAATTACTCTAGAATTCAGAATGAAAGATTAAGGGAAACACAGGTATCGGCCCCGCTGAGATACAGAGGAAGCATATTAAAGGAGTCACACACATATATATATATATATATGCTGAAAGCAACACACACAACCTCTAAGTAAATGTTGTATATGATGCTTATACAATGCCCTTTCTGCAGAAGAAATGCTAGTGTATGCAATATGTTGGCTATTTTTTGGATTTGGGTGCTTTATTCAAAACAAACTTTGATAAGACACTGAGATAAAATGCCTTAGTGTGGTTTTGCTTACTACATATTGCCCCCTAGCAGCAGAATCTTCCTCCTTCAGCAGTCTTACCCATTTCTTTACCTCCTGGATCTTCCAAATTCAAAGTCAGAGGTTAATACTTGGGCTAAGAAGTGAAAAAATAATTCTCACAAGTGACTCACCGAGATATACTCAAAGGCTGTCAGGTCTGGAGCCCCAAATCCCTGCTTCATCCTCAGGAAAAACAGGGCAAGGCAAATGTCACGGAAGCCTCGGTATGCCACCCCAGCAGCAGGGCTCATTCCTGACTGATGGGTCATTCCTCCTGGCCCACAAAGCTCTGCCACGGGAATGCCAGCGAGGATACCCACTGCTGGCAAAGAGGGGAGTTCTTTTTTGGGCTGCTGACACCTGTTTACGAGGCACTGGCCTGGGACCAAGAGCCCAGTCAGGAACCGCAGTGCTCTCCAAGGAGCACTCGTACACGTCCTGAACTTCTGTTCTCTTCAAAGTCTAGACATTAAGCTCTGATTAGATCCACATCTAGGGCCATTTGATTTAAATTTGCCCTCACCTCAACCTCCAATTGCAAACAGCCAGATGCTGCCTCTAGCTGTGCTCCTTCTGGAGAGGAAGGAGGTTTCACTCATACCCCTGCCTGGCCTGGCAGGCAATGAGCTGCTGGAAAAGGCAACAGACTTAACCTCAGGCAGGTTTAACACCTTCAGGGATGTTGACACCTCCTGTCTATCCATCTGCAGAAAGGTGACTCCTTGCCCCCTTCATCTTCTATAACACCAGGCTAAGTAGGACTCCCTGGAAGTCACCCATCTCCTTTGCTTTTCCATTTGTTTTCGAACTTGTAGCCTAGGTCTGTACTGGTTATTACCTTAATGAACCAAACATGATGCTATGAGCCAATCCATTAAAGGAAAGATCAAACAGTGAAATAAAACTTGGATTCTGTGGACAGTTTCCTTTACAGACTAGAAACACTTAAAGCAGGATAACTTTAATGTACCTGACACTGAGAAGTTTGTTGGCTCTCTGGATCACACTGAATGGCAGAGTCCACTCAGGAACTTTGTGTCCGGTATTTGGGAGCCTGAAAATCAACTGCTGTCACATGGGTGGAAAAAAATTCAGCTCCTGACAGGATTATTTGAATGATCAACTGGCTTAGCTACGTTTCTCACTACTGAGAATGGTGGGCCTAGAGTGGGGCTGCAGCTTTCCTGGAAGGCTGTCTGGGTTATAAAGTTATTGATCTATTATTATCATCAACACATTAAAAGCAGGTTAAAAGGACACACAACTATGACATCATTTCTATTTCTGCCCTTCTATTTTTGCTTTTAAAGATTAATTTACCCTGTTTACAGTATGTAGCCTGAGGCTTGAACACATCTGATCTGACATAAGCTTTGTGAAATGTAGAACCAAAGAGCAAAACCACCTAAAGCCTGCAATGATAGTAAAATGGACATTTTGATTGAAAAGGCATTTTTAACAGCACATAAAGGATGAGAATACACAAAATCTACCACAACACTACTGCCTGTTTATTTAGACTTCAGGAAATCCAATATTTTGTAATAACACAGAAAGTCACTCTCCCACCCCAAGACAAATTGCACCTTTTTTTCCCCTATAAGGGAAAAGAGACTATTTAATGGTCTATTAGGTAAGTCTGTTTTCAGACATCTTTCTAATATACCTATATTAAGCACTCTTCTTCTGCCAGACACTGGAAAAATACTTCAGATTTGTTTCTGTTGCTATTCCACAAAAACCAGCATTAAAACCATGCTCAAGTCTACCATGAGAACTGGAGGATGGACTGAATCCATGCTCTATGAATCCTGATAGTTATGTTTTGAAGGGTTATGATGCTCATTACTTTTGTCTGTGTATTCTGAGGGAAGGCAGTTTTTATCAATGGGAGCAGTAAGATGAAAGGTAAAAAAAGACTTCAAAAGAGATTAAGGGGAGAGAGTTGGTGTGTATTCGGACAACATAAACCTAATCTCTCACAGCAGCTTTTAAAATATGAAGTTTATTTTCCTTTACCATCCTATTACAAATGGCTCCTGATACCAAATGTGAAAATGAAGATCCAAAGATTATCAATGTTACTGTAAAATCTCAGTCATGGACTGCAACCCAGGGCTGAGGCCATGGCATACACTGACTGGCAAAGCTGCTCTTTATCTCAGAGATTTCCCATTTAAAGTCCTAATCTTGAAATATTTGCACTCATATTTACATTTCCATGCCAAGTCACGAGGGCATTTAGACCACATACACTTGGGCAGGATGTCTTAGAAGGTTTGGCTAATCTGATAAAGGGGGTTTGGGCTACAGTCACCACAA
>NW_008685130.1:10566-25635 GCF_000695815.1 Acanthisitta chloris | reverse complement strand
CAGTCAATCACTCTGGTTGGGGTTGGGTTTTGCAGGGCACAGCTCCACCTTATTTATATATGTTTTTGGGGTGTGCCAAGGCAGGTGGAGCTGATTTAATAGTGAGATGGTGGTGGGTGATATTCATCCAAGGTCCCAGTGCAGCCTCTACCTCTGAGCTGTTTGAAGAAATCAAACCAAATCCTGCCCTGAATGAAAACTTTGTTCTAGCAAGTTTCCCTCAGACTCTGCAGCTTTAATTTGGATGTGGAACAGCCCTGATACATGACAATAAACAGGCAAGTTTCACTGGTAATTGAAACAATTTCCCTCCCTGAGCAAGGGAACACAAATCAATGAATAGGGAAAGCTCTATTAACCCTTGTCTACCCATGAGAATGCCATTCCTGGTTCCCCAGCCTCAGTGACCTAGGCTGAGGCATACCAGAGGCAGAAGAACTAAAAGGTGTCAATGCAACCAGACAATCTGCTCCTTGTTTTATTGGAAGAGCTGAGATCTGACTGCCACAAAGAGGATGATGCTGTGGGAAGGTGCCACGTGCCAGCCAGCTTGCTTGCCCTGTGCCAGAGGATGCAGAAACACATGCTGCAGGAAAATTAGATACTCCTGCTTAGGATTCCCAGTGGTCCCATCTTGAGTGGCAAAATTCTTGGAGCAGGAAGCTAATCCATCAGCAAAGACAGCTTCCCTGCAGTGTCAGCAAGAGGCAGGATTGGGGCAGAGCTGTGGTAAGGCATTTCAAGACCCCCAGATGAAAGGCACATTTGAAATGTTTGAGCAGGGATAGACATTCTTTGCAGTTTGGCCCTCGGCAGGGAAGCTGATAATGGCAGCAGGGCTGAGCCCAGGCTCACAGAGGCTCTTCCTTAAGGAGCTTTTGACAATATTTATTAGCTAATATATCCTCATATCAAAGGAGCAGTCAAGATCCAGTCTAAGTATAAACAGCTGCCCTGTAGGTTTTGCAACAGAGGACAGACTGACTAATAAACCTGGATGATCCAAAGGCACACCAGTCAATCCACATTTACTCCCAAAAAAACAAAGGAGAGGAAATTGCCATGAAATTGCTGTCAACTGTAGAATGGAAAGAAGCAGAGTGTGGAGGGCTCTGTGTCTGCAGCAGGTGGTCAAAGGCAACTAGGTCAAAATCTCTATCCAAATTTCTAAGTTTCATTCCTAACTTGTTCTTGTTTGCTCTCCAGCAGTACGTTCCCAAAAGAAGCACAGAATCTATACCAAATGTATGGCCCTTAAAGAAGCATTTTTTTACCTGAAGGGAGTTATGTCCACAGTCAGCATGTAGTACTTAACACTACTCCCCCCAAAAAACAAACAACAAACCCAATGAGTTCATATCATGAGAACCTAAGACAGGCATATTTTTAAAGATCACTGTGTTCAACCTGTGTATAAACAAGGATATCTTGGCAAAATAAGAGATATCCTACAAAAAAAAAGACAGTTTTTCTAATTATGATGATCATGTGTCTCACTAATGCTACCAGAAATAATAAAGGGCAACTATAATCCAGTATTTTATTTGAAAAAGTGTGAGATAGATAGCAAAAAGGAGAGCCCTTTCTGTCTTGTTCATCAGCCTACAAGAAATCCTCCCCAGAAAGAGACTGAGACCTACAAACATCACCAGCCTTCCCACACCAAACCCTCAATCCTCTCTCTTTAGTTCCATCGAGAATAAAACTCTGAGCACCATAAATGTATGGCCCAACCAAGCAAAGCTAGAAATGATGTATTTTCAAAGTGTATGTCTCCTCTGTAGCCAAATATTCTGTTAATTCCCAAATTGTAGCTGCTGCACCATGAAGCAGAACCAAATGCATCACACGTACATGGTCGGGGATGGTCTGCCCAAAGCCATTCTGGGTAAGAAAGGAAACAGCAACTCCTGCCAAGAGCAAACATTTGACATCAACTCAGAAAGAAAGAGAAAACATTATTTGTTTTCATATTTCCTGAGAAAGACATTGAAGATGTTGTAACCTTGTTATTTATAGAGGGTCAAAGTTTCATCCTAGAATTTAGGAAAGGAATTTATTTTCCCCTAAAGTGTGACTAAGTTTATAAGCTTAAGACAAGTTTTTATTGGGTTTTTCTGGTTTGGTTAGCAGAATAATATTTCACTTTCTGTCTTCTGCCTTTTTTTTGAAAAAGGAAAATATGCTGTTCATTTATCTGTTAAATGTTTATCTGTTCTGTGTTAAACTCCCCCAAACAATAGATTCAAATGGAATTAAACTTTAATATATTGTTTCTCTTCAAGCATTGAAACACTTAGAAAAATAATATTCTGCATGAGAAAAAAAATCCTGTTTGACTAAAATGTTTAGAAGAAAAATTTTTTTGGATACTGTCCTTTAGTACATCTGTCATTCCATGAACTTTTTCAGAATAAATGGTAAACTGCTATTTGCAAACTTTATTGCTTTTTAATAACACATACTCTATGCTGGTTGGTAAGTTCAACCAGTTTACAAAACACAGGATGCATTTTTGTCAGTTAGGCTTCTAATCTCATGAACAGTCTATATATATTTTAGGTTTTGGAGTTTTTTTAAATATTCAATCTTTTTGGAAATTCTCTTTAAGTGACTGTTTTTAAACCTGCAATAAATTTGTTGCTGATTAAGAGGAAGGAAAGCTCTTCTCCCTGGGCACAGTAACGATGTCAATATTGGCACTTATAGAAATAGAGAGCAACTGGCTAAATAAAAATGGTGTTGCAATTCTGATTTCAAATCTAACTGAGATAGCTTGCTAGCAACATCCTTGAACCATTTGCTTTCCTAACCTCTTGGGTGTCTGGAACCCATAGCTGTTGCTATTTTTTTATTCTGACTGGCTGTGTATTGGAGATACTCTGCAAAGTGATGTGATACAGCACCAGTGTTTACGGTGGCCCAGGCATGAGAACACTGCATCAGCTATTGCACAGTGCATTCATTTCAGGGACATATGATATTTAAAATATTTGAACCAGTTGCAGTGGCTAAAAAAAAAAGTCTAGGGGTGCAAATTTTTATTTCACACTGTCAGACTCCAGCCCAATTCAAGATCAGGGCAGCCTTCCCTGCTTGGTAAAGATGTACAGAGGGGTGAGCACCTCACCCAGCTCAATGGGACGAAGGCATCACCCTGAGTCAACAGGTGTGTGGCCTTGTTTGCCTTCTTCACACGATAAAAGTCTCAAAAAACCCAAAGACAACCTTCCAAGTGATGTACATTTGTAGCCAATTGGGAGCCATAGAGGAACAGCAGCAAATATGCTGGAGATAAAAATGTAAAATGAGTGCAAATGTTCAAGATTAGGACTTTAAATGGGAAATCTCTGAGATAAAGAGCAGCTTTGCATCGATCTCCCTGGCTTTGTGGCCCGTAAGAGACTATATCTTAGGGGGATAGGGATGCACATTGGTGGGAACTTAGGGAGAGGGATGTCAGATCTCCTCCTTGAAGAACAGCTTGCACCAAATCAGCTCTTCCACCACCAACACATATGTAAATTTAGTGCCTCCAAGCACGGGATGGTGACTGCAGCTCTGGTAACTACACATACTTACATGAAGAAATATTTCAGCATTGCAACACATGTGGAAAACAATTGCAAACAAATGTTTCTGAGCTCACTTATTTTCTTCACCTAATTTTAACACAAGCATGGTTTTTGTTTAGATGAAACTGACTTCTTTCCTGATCACTTTCGTCTCTAACTGTATTCCTTCAGGAAGTATTTATAACTCAGATCAACAGTTTGAATTCTTTATTCCTTTTCTACCTGCAGGCTGGTCCTTGCCTGTGAAGCCCTGGCGACCAAAGACAGGCAGGAGAGTAAATGCCACCACAGCACAGCTCCAGGTAAAGCAGCCCAACCAGATGCTTCAAGAAAACTTCAGAGAACAAAGTCTTATTGATTAATACCCTGCAATGTTACAGCACAAAACTGCATTTTGTGGAAGCCTGAATGCTCTCACAGTACTGAAAATTGGAGCAAGTACAAGCATAGGTATGACTTGACCCTGCCCAAAGCTTTTGGAGTGCCAGTTCTTATGGGAGGAAATACCTACAGACCTATGTTGTCACTCCTGAGCATGACATTCCAGTGGGAAAAAAATTGCATCATCACACCTACTCCAGCCTATGTAACAATTTCCACAGCACCCCATTGGGACCTCCCTGGACTGGAAATTATCAGTGCTTTCTCTGCTAATCTTTACACTTGCTAATCATAGAAGGAACTCAGCCTATGACCTTATAAACAAGATTTAAGAGTCCAAACACCAAAATCAGCCAATTATAGAAAAATCTGCATCTGAAATGCTATTTTTCATAGCACGATAATTACTTGCTGGTTTGACAGAATGGGACACTTCTTGCTAATCTTGAGGCTTTTGAGCACTTGTATCCTGTTTGGCTTCCCTCCTTATGCCTATTTATTTGGGGAATTTATGGTGCGATTCCCAGAGGTTTGGATGCTGTATCACTTACCCACGTCAACAAACAATCTGCAGTACTGTTTAAATATGGAAACACTTCATAGAAACACAACCAAAAGGACTGGTTGTGCTGCTGCTATGCCTTCGGAAGCCTATGCCTTAGGGGAAAATGAGGAGGGAAAAGTGGATCTTGTGCAGACAGCCATTTATCCTTCATTAATCCACCAACAGCACTGGGGCACACCACACAGCTGGAAGATTTACAAATTGCAAAATACTGGGGCAGTTCAGCAGATAAAAATCCCCACCTGGCAGTGACCTTTAAAACTCTGCCCTTCTGAGTGAAGCTTTGTTGCTTCATCAGCGGGAACCTGACCAGCCACACTGGCTGCATCCTCAAGAGTCGCAGTTCTCATGGGTGGCACTTCAACCTGGGATGCTAAGCTTCTGTGCTCCTAAAATGCATCAATATCCCCACCACTGGCACAGGAGCCACTCTACCCTTGAGCTGGAGAGTCTTTCTTCTGGTTTGGGGAAGGAGATTGTTGGTTTTACCACGTACTGGCAGTTCTGCCTTCTCCTTACTTTGTAGATACCAAAGACAAGGCTGTTTCTGCTCCAGTCCTGGTGTCTTGTTCTTGGGAGACACTTTCTATTGAGAACTTCTAATCACCACTGGTAGCAGCAGTGCTCTCAGAGTAGAATAGCAGAAAACAGTGTCAAATCAACTTGAATGTAACACCTTAAGATCAGACTGCACACCCACTGCCTGTCCACACTGTGCCCAAAAGTGACAGGACTTCTCGATTTCAAGGAACACCCACAAAAATATCTTTCCTATGACTGTAAATCCTCAACAAGCCCATGAGGGCTCTCAGCACAGTGGAACGTGGTTCTGTTCAAACATAGGCTGTTCCTAATCTTCTCCAGAGGTATCACATGGTAGCTCTTGTCTAGCATTGCAGGATGCTTCAGGACTCCTTCCTTCTATGTCAGTTAAGCAGAGTACAACTATTCCTCTGTGAGACAGAGCTCAGAGAAAGGAAAGTCACAGTTTAGGGTATGTCAAGCAAGGTTCTTCCAGTAAAGAAGAACAAGACACACCAGTGTTTCTCTGGGATACTGCCTGCAGCACTCACCACCCCTTATTTCAGACTCATGAACTCAAATTTAAATAGATGCAAAATGACTGAGGGGATGGTGGCAGTGATGGAGGGAGAAGCTTATCTTGCTATCAAACAATAAAAGAATTAGAAAACTACCACTTTGTTACCCTCTTTCTCCACCCTCACTTGAGTGGAGAAGAAGACAAAGGGCACTGAAGAACATGTGACTACACTAACATTTAAAACACTCAAAGATGTTCATTCTAGAGATGAGGCTCCAGAGCAGAGGCATGATGTTTGTACCACAGCAATGGAGGCAAAAAAGAAATTAAATAAATAAATAAAATTAAACAAAACTATTTTTGCAATGGTACTTGAAAAAATTATGAATGGGATTGTGCGATGTGATTGCTCAAAATAGCTAAGATTTGGACACGATGACCCAGGAGTTCCTGAAAGCAGCTGGCAGAGAGGCCACATGAGCACAGAGGGTCTCCCACTGTTTCCTTCCCTCTCCTGCAAGATGTGCTTTTCCCTCTGAGTTACAAACAAATGGCATCGTTAACATAGGGCACCTCACACTAGGACGATAAATCACAGAATCATCAAGGTTGGAAGAGACCTTTAAGATCATCAAGTCTAACTGTTGCCCCACAAACAATTCTACCTAGAAGCACAAATGGAAGCAAACCCCACTGGCCAAGTGCCTTTCTTCCACTACTTTCTTCCACAACATGTTTTCTTGGATTTCTTTTCATTTTTGTCGCACTCTTCCCAGCCTTAGGCTGTATGAAACATACCTTTCTAGCAAAAAAGATGCTTGAAACCAGATAAAGTACTTCAGGTCGGGCTTTTCCAGCCCTGAGCAGAATTAGTGCATGTTCCCCACACAAAGATGTTGTGGATTTATGTCTAGTTTATGAGTCCTAGACCCTCCTCTGAGGAACTGCTATTTAACTGGCTAATTATTCTGACCCAGATGGAGTATTTTGCACTTGTCTGGTTCTCATCTCAAGTCATGAGAACACATC
The DNA here is from genome assembly GCF_000695815.1 of Acanthisitta chloris. Classification (NCBI taxonomy): domain Eukaryota; kingdom Metazoa; phylum Chordata; class Aves; order Passeriformes; family Acanthisittidae; genus Acanthisitta; species Acanthisitta chloris. The sequence goes on along the minus strand of NW_008685130.1, from coordinate 19,043 downwards.
CTTTTCCAGGAAGATAAGCAGCAACAAGTCAGCTTTAACAATGCAAGATTTAAGGCTGCTGGTACCACATCCAAAACACCACGACACAAAATGTTGAAGGGTGAATATATGCACTTCACTGGTTCAAATTTCAAGAAATTTTTGGCCTGGGAATTTGGCAGCAACAGACTTTCCTTTACATCTATTAACTGTCCTGCCATGCCCAGCTTAAAGGTTGGCATAGAGGAATACAGCTACCATTAACTCATCTGGGTGCTTTTTTGAGGAATTTGATAGAAACACAAACCATATGTGCCCAGACTCAAAGAAAACAAAAAAGTACTGATGAGTGACCTGATCAGACACAGATCCAATACCTAAAATTGTGGAATCAAAGTTTGGCTTTTTTACACAGTAAAACTTAGGAGGAATAAAACTGGAGGAGATTCTTCTCTGTAAACATGAGAGCACATTTGATGCAAGATCAAAAAGAGAACTTACACTAATTATACTGCAAAACAATCAGTGCTCCAGAACAGATTATAATGAGAAATGAACACTGAAGGAAACTTTGATGTACTTCTTAGATAACTCTGGTACTTTAAAACTGGATTCAGTTCAAACATTTAAAACATGTCAGTCTGAGATCTACATTTCAGATTGAGAATGTGTTGATGCACAACTAGATTTTAAAATAAACACACGGTGGAGCAGAACACAAACATGGATTAAAATAAAAACCCAATCCCACTCTCCAGTTAAAACTCCACTATTCAAACAGCTTCAAAACCACTTCACCTTCACACAAGTTAAACCCAAATGCAAAATTCTACTGAAGTCATTCTTAATAATTAAGTCTGCAGCCTGGATTGGCTGAGATGAGTGTTGACTCAGTGCAATTTGAGTCACGGGTACAGCCTGGATCAGACTGTTAGCTCCTGCTCAGACCACTTGACTAAGAGACCTTATTTATAAAGAAACTGAAAATAAGTAATTATAACACTAAGGGCATAATATGTCAACCCTGATGGAGGAAAACACAAACCTGTGCATATTTAAGCAAGCTATTTGTCTTGTTGATGCTAAGTGAAGAGCTCTCAGGCTGGATAGGTCTGGTTTGTTACTAACTTGTAGGACCAAGAAGAGATGTTTCCAAAAGAATCAGTGTTCCAGTAACGATGAGGAATAACAACACAAAGCAAATGGCCAGAAATTTGGAGTCATTCAAACCTCTCTAAACATACCATTTTTTCTTATATTCCCATATAGCATTAAAACATTCTTCTCTAACACCCCTCACTAGACAGTCACTCAAGACAAAACTAAAAAGACCGCTCGAGTTTTTCTAAGACTGCAACTAACTATGTGAACACAAAAACCACCATAGGGAGGGAAAAAAACATTCCAACAGCAACAATCTCTCCATCTACACAACAAATGCCCAGGGAGGTGGTGCATTTACCATCCCTGGAGGGTTTTAAGATGAGACAAAATGTGGCACTTAGTGCCATGGTCTAGTAATGACAGTAGGGTTGGACTCGATGATCTTTGAGGTCTCTTCCAAACTGGTTGATTCTATGATTCTATGTGATACACTTCATTTCACTCTCTGCAGCCAAGCCATGGAAAGCAGATATCTAGTCACAATCATCATGTGACTTGGATGGCATTAGGTGTCACCAAAAATCCTACTATAATCATCAATATACCGCAAAAATTCAGAAATGGTATTAACAACACAGAATATTTTCCCTCACACAAACTTCCCATTTACATCTCCTGTATTCTTAAGCTCAAAATTCCTACAAAAGCCCCAGCTGGGGCATGGAGACCACAACTGGAACATATTCATGAGATCCACAAAAAAAATTAGCATAAAGATAAATTTTTAAAACACCTTATATATATAAACTACGAGATGGCATGTGCTGTCAGGATTACCCTTCACAAATAATATCTGCCAGTGTCTACTGGACTGTTTATGAAATTTGACATTAAATTTAAGCACTTCAGAGGATGGGGAAGAGCCTGTGCTGCTTGCCCATCATCGAGTGGTTTTAATTATGTTGCTGAAGGGAGACTAAGCGAGTGTGTAACAGCTCTGGGGATGAGTGAAACACAAAACAGTCTTGAATGAGGCTACTCATGTGCCCTGAGTTATCTACATGCTCCATGAGCTACAGCTTTGCAAATTTAAGCAAATTAACCAGTGGTTCTCATTAACTCAGCCAACCTTAAGGACATTTGAAACGAGGGCACGGAGTGGGGCATCAAAGGGGAGATTGGGTGCTCTCAATTGCAAGTATGCATGGGCTTACAGCCACCAAAATGTCCTGACACATATCCATCATGTTATTTTCAAAACAGCTGCGGCCCACTGGCACTGTTGGAGTGTTTAATTACGTGGAGTAAGCGCTGTGAGCCTGTTGCTGCCCCAGCTCACACGCTGAGCCATCAGCTCAGCCACCACCATGGGCACCCTCCCGCCCCAGGTGACAAGGACACACCACAGCAGTCACCTGCAAGGTGGGTCCTTCCTGGCATCTACACAACTTATTTACTGCTGGAGTCCATCCCTTGACCTCAGTGATGCTTTGATGCCTATCCTCCAACACAACTCTTCTGGAGCCAACCAAACAAGCAGCATATGAAATTTGAACGCATACCACGACAAACATTGGTTTAACATGCCCTTTCCTTAAGAGGCAAAGGAATCAGCTCTCATTTTATTTTCAGGGTGCAATAGCAGCTGGTACCAAGGAAAACAGAGGTGGAAATACTTTTCTAAAGCCCTTTCCAAAATATTTGCATCTCCATGCTGGATGATGGACCGTGTCCACACACTATGTGATTCTGGGAGCAGACCAGGGATTTCACATTTCTGAACCAGATAGGAGTCAGATATTTTCCAGTGAAGGGGAAGCCCGTGTTGCTTTCAATCAATTACCTGCCTACTGGTTATGGCCAGGGGAAAACACTAATATAAGAAATCCTACAGTTCACAATTCATTATTTGAATGCATACAACTGGTGGGACAACATGCACCTTATCCTCTGTCCTGAAAAAGGGCTCCTTGGTCCCATGCTGCAAACCCTCAGGCAGCAAGTCCTGTTCACATGGAAGTTTTAAAGAAAAGAAACAGTATCAGAGTGCCTCCTATGTTTATAATTATAGCTTTAATAACATTCCACCTCCTTTCTAATTTTTCTTCCAGGTTCCATTTTTGGCCTGTTCTTAGTGACAGCCTCTCACAGGCATTTCCAAACTATAGCACATACTTTGGTGACTATCATTTCACTTACTCCAGACTGATACTTGACAGTAGCCCCACCATGAAAAATAAATGCTACAAGTTATTCCCTCATAAAGCCTTATAATGAGAGTTTAAAGGATAAGCTTCTCTTCAGCGCTCTCAGAAAGGTTTAGTATAGCAGCAGGATTTAGACATCCATATATACATTCATCTGCTCATTTCTATCTTGACTTTTTGACTGGGTTAAAGTTCTATGTGCATCAAGTAAGGAATGACAGGATCATTACTTTAAACTGTAATATTATTGCATAAATGATGGCGGAAAGGAATAGTGCTACCAAGTCATAGGAAAGGTGAAGGTTGCATGTAGCAGACTCAATCAATAAATGACTGATTGAGTCTTTAAGCAAAAGAATATTGAAGATTGAGCAGAATCTCCTGATGAGCTAAGGCTGGTATTGCTGTAAGATCCTTGTGTCTAAAACCACACAACGTGAAACACTTTGTTGTTGTGAGCTCAGAAATGCAACAAGTTATAACTTCATGGCCCAAGTCCATAATTTTACTGCACAAATTCAGCAAGGTAAGGCAGGTCTTTTCCTGTATTTTTAAGAGGTCCTTGATCCTATGCTGCACAACATCACTAAAATATAGAAACTGCAAAGTGAAACACTTCTTTAGATGAATTTTGACAAGCTCACTATAAGATACCAACTGATGCAAAGAGCCTATTGGATTCAGGAACAACTTTGACATGTGTTTTACAAAAACAGCCTCTCAAACAACACTTTATGAATTGACCTGAAATTCAGACATAATGAATATGAAAGAAAATTCTTTGAGGGTTAATTATCTGTTGCTCCCTTCTTGAAGGAGACAGTGGGCCATGCATGCAGGCAGAGAGTGGATTGCAGGAGATGCATCCTACAGGAACATGCTGGTTTCCCACAGCAAATTTCTGTGCCCTTCAGATGTGGTGAGTAAATATTCCCATGCCTCATGGATTGATCATGCCACACATGTAAAACAAATCAATCTGTGTAAGACAAGACACTAGAACAGACAGAGCATCACCCAGATTTGCCCACTTTCAACAGCTTAAAAAAAGTTCCCCTTCCTCCCAGGTGCAGCCTCTCTGCACAGCCCTTATGCTCCCACGTTGGTCCCAAGAGGACTCTTGGGTTTCTTCTGGTCCTGAATTCTCCATCCCAAACGAGGCAGTCCCAGAAGGCAGTGAGCCACTGCGGCCACACAGCTGCCTGGCTCTGCCTCTGAGACACTGCTCCTCCCCAGTGCCCTCTGACCGTGGGAAGCGATGGGAGACGAGGGCACTCAGCACCTCTCGGGGTGCTCAGCCTCGGGATGTATTCGGTGCTGTGAGAGCCTGTTTGGATGCAGAGAGACAGCAGAGCACCAGTGGTCTGCACCAAGCATGCTCAGGCACTGCTTAGCAAACAAACTGTTTCTTTTTTGGAGACCTGATCTTTAAATCTCCTTTTGGCCGCAAGTACTGTTCAGATAATCTGTGTTTTTAGACATCTGATCCACTGCTGAACAGCCATATGGTTTGGGGGTCTGCTTAGTTGTGCCAGGGAAGTCTTGGGGCTTGCAGTGACCCAAGGGCTGTGACTCACCTCTGCCAGCACTGCTCTGTGCAGCAGTACTCACCAGCACTCTCAAGTCCTCACCTGACCAAAACCAACAAGCACCAGAAATAAAGAGAACATTTTAGAAAGCCACAATCTTCCACATTGGCAGCAGTACTCACCAGCACTCTCAAGTGCTCACCTGACCAAAACCAACAAGCACCCAGAAATAAAGAGAACATTTTAAAAAACCATATTCTTCCACATTATCCTCAGGGACAGCTCAGGAGTATCACACCTTTCCTGCAGACAAAGTCCCCATAGCCCCCAACCCCAGCACATGGCAGAGGGATAGGAGCAGGGGGCACATCTCTACAGTCAGGGAACTGATGCTCCAACAGCATCCACTGCTCTCTGCATCCATTGCTTTCTTCCAAAATACAACCAGCTACTTAGCCCACATCCCCAGACTTCAAAGAGCTGGGGCACTTTTTTTTTTTATGAAAAAGGGAAAGCATCCAAAAAAAACCCTCAAAAAAACCACCACCAAACCCAAGAAAGAAAGAGAACAGACACAAAATTAAACATTCTACCTTAACATAAACTCTGCAGTATTATCTGTCTCTTGTCAAAAGTTATTAGGGAATAAAAGTGACAGACTGTCTACTAAGATACATCCCATGGCCAAGTGACACACCTAAAACTTGTCAAAGATTTCCCTCTGTTGATGTGTCTGCTTATCCTTAGTGCCCACACGTGTTACATTACTGCATATTCTTGTAGGGTGGAAGCACTTGATTTATTTGTTGAAGGGAAAGAACATGTTTTTCCCACCTGATTTTACCCTTCTGACATGACAGGTCTTTGTCTGCTCCTCACATAAACCAGAAAAGTTCTCGACTAAAACCAGACTCCATGTAATTATTTTTCCTTAAAAATAAAGTCAATAAAACTGGCAAATGTGAACAAAACTGGAACTGATCTATCAAAGAACTGTAAACATATCCTCCTTCACTGCACATTCTTCACATTAAGGAATTACTACTGGTCAATATTAAAACCAGACAAATTATGTGGTGCTTTGGTGAAAGGGAGGATAAAACAACTCATGTGGACAAGTTACAGAAATGGATAAAGGAGATGTTGCCTCAGTCCAGACAGCAATTACCTCTTGGGAACTCGGTGTCTGGTCTCAGCCCTCGCTGCATGTTGCACGTAGAGCCTCTACACAACATATCGAATCAGAACTGAAACACCAAACTTGGCCAACTTTGGGGGTTGTTTGAAAACTGGACTTCAACCACTGCTTTGATGTGGTTGTGCACTGGGTATGTTCCCATGAAGTTTTAATTCTTACTAAAGCAGCGGAAGGGTAGTGCAAGGACACTAGGAGAGTTCAGGAGAAAAGTTCTGTCGTGGGGGGGATGTGGAAAGGGTTTCCTCTGCAGTGGGAACATACAGCATAACCAAAAACAGTCAAGGAGGTTAAAAGAAATATTTGCAGTTGAATATCTGTACTTTTTTCTTAGAAGAAACTTTTAACGCAAATTAGACCAAGCAAATAAAGCAACCTACAGCTATTGAAACAAAATGTGTGGATCATGGGAAGGAGAAAAGAGCAAGAGAAATGCTTCACTCTGGAAGGTGCACCCCAGGGGTGCAAGAGTTCAGTGAGTCTAAGCAAGTGCAAGTTGTGTCAGAAACCAGCCTACAGCATATCAGCTTGACAAATGGAGAGAGAGATCTCATCTGCTTAACCTTGGTAAAACCAGATTAAGCACAAAAAATCCCTTTTGTTTCTTCACTATCAGTTGTTGGGGAACTCTCTTTTCCATTCTGGAGATATCTACTTCTATTTGCATTTAACGCAATGCAACCTGAGTGATGTGAGGCTAACTCAACAACAGCAGAGTGTTTCCTACCCAATGCTGTGAGGAATCCATAGCCTGGGGTACAGGGATGTCCTGTGCCTTCCTAGACTGTTCCTTAAAGCATCCCAACACCAACACGACATTGCTTCACAGGACTTATCATCCAGTTTTAGAGTCGGCATTGAGTCAACCAGAAAAGTGCCTTTCAGATAAGAAGAAAAATCTCTGGCCTTCCTGAAAGGAATGCAGGAGGTAGTTCAAGGCTGAACCCTAAGGAAACCCATGGTCACAGAGGGTTTTGTCTTTTAATATGGTTTAGATTAAAATCCTATCTTTCTCCACAAGTTAGATGACATTTTTGTTTTCTGTGTCAATTGAAAGCAATGAACTTAAACAAAGAACTTGACACGTACAGTCTCCGATGCACAAACAACTGGCTGTTTCCATAGAAAATTAGAGACCAGACAAACTGAAGTAACTCTAAAAAAATGAATTCCTAATTTTGTAATAAAGGCCACATGGCCCACTCAAGTGAGCACAGAACTGCAGAGGCAAAACTGATCGGTTTTAACCAAACACCACTACTGATTTTATCTGGGACTTTGTGCATTTTTTCTCCATCTCAGGACTCAGTCTGTGTCTCGGTCAATGGGAGCTGCTGGACTCATCTTCTCACTTAGCAGAGCATTGGCAGAGCTAATTATTGAGCACTTAACCAGATCAAACAGTGAATGAACATACTCCAAAGTGGGAGGTCATGAAAAACACAAAGCAAAAACAAACCATCGACTGAATTTTTGTGGTTGAATGTGAGTCTCTTATCTGTATTCACTGGAACAATTTTGGTCTGGGTTGCACATAAACTTATTCCGTGCACCAGAGTTGAATATAGTTCAACAAAGCAGAAAATTAATAGAAATGCCATTTGGAAGTTGGATATTACAAACACCTTTTGTGAGATTTTAACACCAGACTCCAGATTTTGCCCTAATTTGGTAAGAAACTGATGTTCTGAACACAATCTTACAAATACCACAAACCCAACCCCAATCTTGCCTCCACTGGCCATTATTACAAGCAAAACGTCACTGAACAATAATGCTGGCACTGTAAGTTCATGCAAGGAATAGTTCTTGCAAAGGTTTTGGATGTGAGCTGAAAATCCATTTAGTTAAGAATATTTTATTGTGGAAAAGGATGTGGAAACAGAAAATAAGTTAAAATGATAAAGAGACCTGAATAGAAAACTTGTGGTTATAAATGGAACAGTCACTGTGAGCAGACAGTTCTGTACATCCACATCTGTTCCAGTTCAAAGCAGTTCATGTGAACCAGGGGAAGAAACTATTTTTTCCTTTAGCTTCCATGCTGCAAACCTATCTGCAGTGTGGCCAGGGCACAGAGGAGGAAGAGGGAGAAACTGCCACCACTGTACTGGCTCAACACAAGTTTCAACGAGATGGGGCTGCCCAACACCTCTTCTTGCCTTTCCTCCCCCCCCCCCCCAACAAAACACACTTAGAAGAGAAAAGCAACATTTCCAAATACTTATGGCAATTCAAACTGTTTGTTTTCGCTAAAAACAAGGCATCTGTAGCTTAACAAAAGCTCTGTTTGTGTTCCTCTACTCACAGATAGTTTCTGTTTCACAACTGTCCCTTCTGGGGCCACTTTGATGATAACGTGGGAAAAGCAGACAGAACAGCTAAAGAGGGAAATAAATACATAAAAATAACGGGGCTGACTGCTCCAGGACTCATTCAGGTTCCAGAGGAGCTCAGATTTCC
>NW_008685130.1:0-10516 GCF_000695815.1 Acanthisitta chloris | reverse complement strand
GTTTCTGTAATATACTCTTTTCTTCTCCTTTTGAATATTAAACATAATTTTTTTAAAATAAGAGTAAAAAAGAAAGCAGTGGCAAGAAGGAAACAGAGCAATGGTATCAAACTTGAGAAGGGCTGAAAGGTGGAATTAGCTCCCTGTTTTGGTCTGACAGCAATACCATACTCCAGAGCAAGGACATTCCCCTGTAATAATCTGGTTATGAGAAATTTTAATGAGATTTAAATGCCTTTTTTTAACATCAGGTTGTTCACATTGAGCTGAAATATGTTTGCAAGGATCCCTGATTTTATCTGCCATGTGAAAACATGAAAGCTTCCCGCAACTGACTCTGCTCCTGATGGACAATGTACTCGAGTCAGTCAATACAGAGTAATTGCTGGACTGAAATCAATCACAGGCCCCGAGGAACTGCTTCAACTGGATTTTACTCTGAAGATTTAGTGCCATGACTGGTGAGATGCTGAACTCCTTAACTACCATTAGACATGTGTTTTGCTTCCAAAATGAAGATGGATGGCAAAGTCTCTGCTGGATTCCAGAGCAGAGTTCATGAGAAGCTACCTGAAATGTAGAGATTGTCCACTCCAACTAAACAATTCTTAAACCCCCTGAAAGAGATTCTATTGTGAAATACTGTTCATATTTGGTGAGAAAACCCTGTGGAGGGTGGGAAGTGTGCTGCAGGTTTCCTGTGAAAACAGAGGCATGGAAGCTGTTGGGACACATGGGTCTCCTGCTCAGTTGCCCACTTGCCACCAAAACCAGGGTTATTGGTACACTTAAGTGCTTTCCTGGACAAGGGCCAGAGGGCACAGCAAATTGCAGGATACAGCAATGAGCTATTCTGAGAAAACTGTACTGAGGAGAAAGAGAAAAGGGAAAGCTTTCATCAGTTTATATTATCAAGACAACAAAGATCTTGTTTTGGAAACAAGAATCTGGTTAACTTGCTAGCTAGATGCTACAAGAAGAAATTTTAAAAATTATATGAATTCATCTGCCACTTACAAACAAATAACTTTAAAGGGCTTAGATATGATGTCTATGCTTTGGTATGTAACAATGTCTAAAATCTAAACCAAAACCTGTTTGTGTTCTTCCATTGATAATTACTGTGTGGTCTGTGAGTTTTGTTATGTAGCTATTCACTTATATTGTTATATATCTTACCTGGTTAAGATAATTAAAACTACTTTATCACAACACACGAAAGACAAGTCATCACAGGAGGAGAAGAATAGGACTGGTGAGCACAATTTCTTTTGCAGTCAATAACTTGTCATTATTCTTAGCATGTTTGAGAGAGCAGATTCATTCTCAAATGAAAACTATCAGCTGCAATTTAAATAAATAAGCTATTTCATTTAGATTTTACAGAGTGATGACACTCATCAGCTCCCCACAAAGTAAACAGCAGAGTGAATAAGCACAGCCTGATATTCTAAACTCCAATTCTGAACTGAGCAGGACCTAGAACAATTTTACCTGTTTAGTTTGGGGGCAGACACACTCTGCTTCTTCCACGCTGACCTACACAAGGCACACAGTCTTACCCTGGACAAGTATTCTCTTCTCTCATCTGAATCCATTTTAAGTGAACTAAAATGACAATTCTTGTTTTCTTTTACCTGTCAAACCCACAAATTCAACATATTCATTCTTGTCATGTAACAGAAGTTCTGCAATAGCAAATGAATGCAATGCAAAAGGAGTTGATGAACTCTCCCAATGGCTCACAGAAGTTCATGAAGACCTTTAGGATCTGTGGGTAAAGAAATACTTTGCACTTCTAAAGTATGTACAAAAGGGGTAGGACATGATTTCGGTGTTCAGCCTTTGCCTCCCAACCTGGCTTCCTACCACATGAGCTAAGGGAGGATCTCCTACATGCCCTCGGGTACAACTGTTCAGAAACAAGATCTGTTCCTATTCCAAGAGCCCAAACATCATCTTACACCTCAGGGCACATGAAATAAAAAATTTCTACAAAATGACTGACTTTAAAATACAGAACTGTAGTACAGAACTAGCTGTCTCTGAAGTATGTTGTGGCAATGTACCTTAAGCTGCTCTCTCATGCCTTTAGCCAATCTCAGCTTTCTGCCAAATGGATTATTGACAGCCATTGTAAAGATGAGATAACATTTCAAATCTATGTCCCTGGCGATGTCAACGCCAAACCCCAGAAGGCAGTTCAGAAACAAGTGGATGGAGCCTGCAAACACAACCCAACTGGTACAGTGCTGATACCTCTATCCCCAGAAACCTTGACATGAAAGTTAAGGATTACTTAGTTCACACCCTCTATAGAATCAGTCATGCTGATTACAAAAAAAAAAAAAGGAATACGTTGACACTCACTCTTCATTATTCTGTCTGTCAGCAAGTCCACTTCTCCCACAGGACACAAAGTCAGTGCTGTTATCCACACCTTCAGACACAGGTATATACACAGAGCTCCAGACAGCACCAATTCCTATTGTCCAGTATATATTATGCCTTTCCTATTTAATACACATTTTAATATACAGATGTGCTGCTTAGCCACAAAGAGAGGAGCTCACAAGATATATTGTAGCAAAGTAAATGATGCTCAGCATGTTTTAGGTTAGATTACTTTGCATTTCTAGTAAGTAAACAAAATTATAGCATGTTCTGCTACCACTGTACACGGAGATCCTTAAATATTAGTAGGCACTCACCAAAAGGAAATCATTACCTATAATTCCCAGTAACATTCATTTATTTTCAGATTTGATTCAAGTTCATGGCTGGTTTGGGGCACACTATCAGCACCATGATGAACTTACTACATGCCCTAGGAGACTAAATTTGTGCATGTTGCTTGAACTGATTAAATGAAAGTAACTGTGGCTTTGGGTGGTGGTCTGATCAACCTTAGGGATAGTGTGAGAGGAATAATTAACTGGAATCTTGCTCTGGTTCTATTATTTTAGTGATAAACTAACCTTGAAAATTCCACTTTTAATTATTTTTATTTTAAGGCTCTGCACAGAGCTGCAAGGTCTTACCACCTTGGAAGAAAATGCAGAAAGAGGCAGCAGGCAGTCTTTCTCCTCTGTGCTGCCTGTTTCACATGTGAGACCCCTGAGGCACAACCCTCTCCCTCCATGACCCCCGAGCTGCAACTCCTACACCTGGCTAAAATCCTGGAAAAAGCCTGGCTCCACATCCTTGCTTTGTGACTCAGGCTCATTTCTGTTTATACTCTTGTAAGCTGAAGAATGATGATGACTAGTAGCTATATAGATAAATAAAGTATATTAAGTCACAGGAAGTAAAAAGGGAAAACCATTAATTTATTTTTAGAAACCTGTTCTTGCCATTCATCAGAAAAAAGAACATTCAAAAGTATGCAGCAAGATACAAGCATCTGGATGAGGTTTGCTGACCACATACCAACATTCAGACTACACACAGAGAACCATTTTCCTTCTTTAGACCAGTCTCAGACTCTGTGCCAGGAACACAGGACACAGACAATAATGTAGTAGTTTCCACCAGTGAGCCTGAGGAAAGGGTTCTCTCACCACATATGCTGCAGCAGCTTTGACATGGTCTGCTTAGTCTCATCCTTACAGTGGTCCTCCTACAGCTGATACATCTCTCCAAGATATCATGCCACCAGCTGGTACATCACAAACTGTTATACACACCTTCCACCAACAGTGTCCACATCAGGTTAAACACAAGAGAAAAGATCTCAAGGTCTAGATGAGCTTTTCCATATGAATAGACCAAGGTCCTGCACCTCAGTTGAGGCAATCCCAAGCCCACAGGCTAGGCAGAGAAGGGATTGAGGGCAGCCCTGAGGAGAAGGACTCTGGGGTGTTGCTTGATGAGAATCTCAACATCAGCCATCAATGTGCACTTGCAGCCCAGAAAGCCAACCATGTCCTAGGCTGCAGCAAAACCAGCATTGCCAGCAGGGTGAGGGAGGGGATTCTGCCTCTCTGCTCTGGAGCACTGTGTCCAGCTCTGGGGCCTCACCACAAGAACGACTTGGACATGCAGGAGTGAGTCCAGAGGAGGTTACAAAGATGCTCTACAGAGACAGGCTGAGACCTGGGGTTATTCAGCCTGGAGAAGAGAGGGCTCTGGGGAGACCTTAGAGCCCCTTCCAGTAGCTAAAGGGGCTCCAGGAGACCTGGAGAGGGACTTTAGACAAGGGCATGCAGAAATAGGATGAGGGGGAATGGCTTCAAACAGGCAGGGTAGGTTTAGATTGGATACTAGGAAGGAATTCTTTACCATGAGGGTGTTGAGTCACTGGCACAGGTTGCCCAGAGAAGCTGTGGCTGCCCCATCCCTGGAAGTGTTCAAGGCCAGGCTGGATGGGGTTTTGAGCTATCTGATCTACTGGAAGGTGTCCCTGACCATGCCAGGGGGTGTGGAACAAGATGATCTTTAAGGTCCCTTCCAACCCAAACGATTCTGTGATTCTATGATTGTGCCAATGCTAATCAAAAACAAAGGTGATTTATTATGGAGCTGGATCCTCAAGTCTCAAACACACAGCAGCAAATGCAGTACGCCCACACAACCCTTCTCTCTCCTTCTCTTGCTGGTTTGCCAAAATACCATGAATCCATCAGCAGAAAACCTTTTCAGGACAATAGTGCCACAACACACTGTGATGAATTGAATGGTATTTGCTTCCATCTTTTGCAGTTTGCCGTAGATACTTTTTTCCTGGGCAATCATACCACAAGCATAGAGTCATACCATATTTTGAATCTTTGCCTGCCAAAATCCAGGAAGAATTGCAAAGCACATTCATTGACATATCTTGTGGTACATTGTCAGCCAAGATGCCATAGTACAAATGATCAGACATAAATACAGAATAGGTTTTTCTTTGACTGTTAATGCTGCACTAGACTAGTGTCTGTTACTTTTCTTACTTCAAAGTAGTAAAAACCCAAAACTTTGAATGATGCTTAGCCTTGAAACTTCAACCATGGGTCTTGTTCTGCTTCTTAAAAACAATTATAAAACTCCCACAATACCATGACAAAAAGTAGAGCTTTAAAATTTATTCAGAGGACTCTGAGTTCAGTACTTTTTCCTCTGTGATGTCACTGAAGTCAGTATCTGCTCACTTTTCCTATTCAATTTTTAACAATGTGTCCTGAATCTGCACTGGGAATGTAATTTAGTTGCTAGACTTTTCCCTTTTTTTGAATGTGTGAAATGTATTTCTCTCTCCCTGGACAAATTGTATCATAGTGAATGTTACTTATCAACACACAGATCCCTATTGCATATTCCAAGCTTGTTCTGCAAGCAGGATATCAGCTGACGTCAATGAAGATGTACAAGGGGCAACAAATATTTGCAATGTGTTTAGAAAACAGAGGGTTTTTTTCTCATTTTAGTACATACTCATCAAGTTTCTCCCTACACAGGATACAAACAGAGGGAGAGGTAAAACAGCAGGACTGGGAGCCAGGAACACACAACTTGTGTTGTTATTTATCACTGATGTCATGATAGAAGTTAAATAATTTATAAGACATAAAAAGAGCAGTTAATGTCTGCAAACCACTTAGGCTTTTCATAACAGATTTCAGGTTTTAAAACTCCCTTGGAGCACTTAGAGTTGTGTGCAAAAAGTCATAGGTGTTTGCATCAGTTTAAAAGAAGAAAAGGTTCTATCTTTCAGAGCTGCAGTCTGAAAGAACATCTGAGTGATTGTATACATTATTAATACACCACTGATAGGAATAAGAATGTACATCCAGGTCCTAGCACAGATACAGAACTGCCAGGAATACATCAGATATGCAGATAAGGTAAGCAGGCAAAGATATTAAAGAGGAATGGCACTGGATCTAGAGTTAATTCTATCTTTCCATCAGTTCAAATCTGGAAATAGTTTCCGTAATGGCTGGAAGGACAGACTGCCAGTAGAAGGTTCAAAAATGTGAACTGTGGGGGTCTGAAGAAGATAGAAAACACTGGCATGTGGGCCAGCCACAGAGGAGAGGCAGGGACAAGACACTGCAAACAGCAAAGGGGAGCTGAAACGGCAGAACACATGGTGCAGCACAAAGAACCAGAACAAACGCGAAGCGAGGATGTACGTGGGGACTTGGGTCAGCTGCTGCAGATAAAGGCTAAAGGATACAGCAAGGTTAGGGGGCAGGGAGGAGGGCTGGCCCTCCCACCAGGATGTAGTACTACTTTCAGAAATAGAGGGATGAGGGATACAAATCAAAGGCTAAAGCAAATAAATAACAATCTATTTCCCTGGAGGGCATGTGGGCTAGCCTACGAAACAGTGGTGGTGACTAATGCAGCCCAGCATGGGGAGCTTCACTTCCTGTGCATTCCAAGCCTCCCAAGCAAGGCAACCATTGTGGCTGTTGCTAAAAGCCCCATATTTACCATAAATTACCCTGCAGGAACAACGGAGACACCACTATCTTTCTGCTCTTCAAAGTACCAGAAAAAGTTGCTCAGTGTTAGTCACATTACTTCGACCTAACAGCTGGCACAAGATGACTTAGCACCACTGAAAATAACACTGTGATACAGTCCCAGCAAAGCTGCCAACCCCTGAAAATTTGTCATTTGTAAAACCCCTCTTGGGATTTGTACCTATGACACAACTGCAAGGCCTGCCATAATCTCAAGTTTGGCTGCAAACATGGGTGAGGTCGGGAAGGTGAATATTCCCACGTCGGCACACATCGTCCCCAGCTAAGCATCTTCTGTAGTCTCTGAAATTAAACAAAACTATTTCATCCCACTATTGCTCACTTGGCTTGTACAATAAACTATGAGAATGTGTGCAGAATGGCTTTCTCAGAATTCCTGAAAACACTCACAAGAAATAAGAAAAGCGGTGACTTCTGTTCATGGAGCTCACCAGACCAATGGTTCATCTATACAGGACCCAACAACTCTATATGAAATGTATGTTTCATAGCATAAATACTTCAAACTCCCCATCATCTTGCCAAAGGACAATGCCAAGGACTTCGGGGAAGCTCTCCTCTGGAGCCTGCTTGGTGCTTTTGGCTGGCACAGACCTCATCCCTGTGCTGACTGCCCTCTGCAGCAAATGAGGATATAGCAGAGGATTCAGCCTGCCCATGGCACAGGGCAAAGATTTACAAGGACCTCGATAATACAGAGCAGGATGCTGAGCACTGTGAGGAGCCTAACAGGATCTCTTTCCCCAGAAGTCACAAACCTTGCTATACAGTGCAATACGACCACCTATTTAGTGCTATGATCTCAGTGAGAAGAGCTTCTCCATGCTTTGCCTGCTGGAGAAGCTTCTGGTCAGGAGTGTATCAGAAGGGATGTCACAGAGGATCCAGCCATGTAAGATGCCAAGCATGCCCCAGTGAGTGCCAAGTATCCTCAATAACATGCAGGAGGGAGATGAGCAAACTTGGCATTCATCAGCCTTTCACCCAGTAAAGTCCTGAATTTGTCATGCCTATTCCATCTCCTTCCTTTCTTCCTCTCCCCAAAGTGATTCTAACTTCAAGAGAGCCTTATTTTCCAACCACAGCACGTCCCCAAGCATTTCCTCTTCTCAAAATCACCAGAATCCAAAGGGTGCAATTCAAGTCAGAAGGGACATTTTTCCCTTCCTGATGCCAATAAATACTGCTACTTCCCAGGGTTACTCTCCTGCCTTCTGTTTTGGCATGTTGCTTTTACCCCATATTTCATGTCACACTCGTACAACTGTAGCATGTAGCCAGAGAGCTACAAGTGCCTTCCCAGCACATCCACCACTCCTGACTCTGCAATATTCCATTTCCCACCACCTCAGTGCTCTGCATGAGCTCCCAGTGACTAACTGTCCTGCTTGCTGTCACTCCAGACAGGACAAGGCATGCTTCCCACAGGCACATGCCTGCAGTCCAGCACAGAGTCAGAGCTGCTGCTGTGGCTGTGTGTGTGCTCACTCCCAGAAATGAATAAGTTATTACGACAAATTAAAATACTAAGTTAATGATGTGCATGACTGCAAGTTACAGAGCTGGAAAAGAAGCCCTAATTAAATCAATACAGTTATTAGTCCCTTGTCATCTCTGATTAATTATTAGCTTAATATGCTTCATCATTTTCACTGGTAATGGAAATAGCTGCAGTGCTACCACGGGAAGCAGGGCAATACGTACCAGAAACCTATAGAGCCATGCAGGAAGTCCCAGCTCCACATTGAGCAATATCTTCCAGGGAAAGGGGGAAAAGCACTTAATTTCTGATGACATTTAAGTTGCTGACAAAAAATTTGTCATGGTTTTCAAAGGGGTCAAATGTTCGCCCAGGGAATTTTTGATTGCTGAAACATAGCGGGTAAAGACTTGACTTGTAATCCTATGCTTAGTCCTGAGCACTTGTTCCCATGCCTCTAAGCTTTTCTCTGAAGTGACAGGATATCACCATGGTCTTTTTAGAAGCCAATACACCAGTACCCTTTCCCAGAGCACATCCCAATTCCAACCTTCACCCCATCTTCATCAGTGCACTCCTTACCCCGCAACCTAAGGAAGGAGTTGCAGAATAATAAACTGGCAAGCATCAGCTGAGTCCTTAGGGCACTGATGTAGCTGAGGACACCTGTCCTTTCATGCCACCAAAAGAGCCAAAAATAATGTGCTGAGGTCACTTTTTTCCTTGCTAGTGGTAAGTAAAATAGTACTTTGGATGTAGACAACCGATAGTATTTACCCAGAGCTTAGGGAAGTACAGGATCCCCTTTGTTTTCCGATCTTCCACCATCATCTCACTGATCCCAACTTTTTCCTAACTCCTTGTAACAAGCAAGTTTCCTTTGCTATCTGCAGGCGATGTTTTTGAACATAAAGACCATGTAAAAACACCAAGGATGAGTTTCCAAATGTCTCTCCAGCAATAAATGCAGAAGTTATGAAACAATTTGTACCACAATACATGGCTCTGCTATGTAATTAGACAGGAGTTTCATCTTATAAACAGCTTTTACAAACAAGCTGTTTGGGATAGGTTATCAACAGAAATACAAACACGAACTTCCAAGAACAAAACTGCTCCTTGAACTCACTGATGAAGCTGGTATACAGTGTTCATGCTGCTTAGGGCTGATTCAGTAAATTAAATAGAAAGTGTCACTGTAAAATATTATGTTTCTCAAAGATAAAGACCCAAACGATTTCTCAGCACTCGCACCCTATCGCTGTGATTACCTCATGATGAATTGCCACCTGCCTCATGAGTAATGGTAGAGTTTCTAGTGCTATTTTATCACTTAGTCCTCTTACTGATATCTCTGTTAATGTACTGCTACAACACTTCAGCTTCCCATGCCTTACTAGCTTTCCACTGCAGTTGTGAAAAGTTCAAGCTCCTTATTGTCACAAAGAAGTGAACTGGGACAACCAATGGCATGCAGAAACCCTGTCCCAAGGTATTTAGGTTTTGTGGCAAACATGGAAGAGAAAGTTTTCTCCTCACTCTGAGTGCGCTGACCAGCCTATGGTTTGATGAGCAAACAGCATTTCTTTTCAAAACAGGCTGAACTCCAGTGAAATATTTGGCCATTTAGTGAGTAGACTCTAGGATAACAGTTTTCGTGGGAATCCAAAAAGAGGGAGTAAAGAAAAGGACTCCCCATGCTATTCTTAGCTGTAAACAGTTAGATTTGGAATTTTGATTGTAAAACATGGAATTTATAAATGGTGCCATGCTAAATTTACTTCATTTGTATACAATTCAGCTGGATAATCAAATGTGTTTCAGTATGTTCCTGGTTAGCATCTCGATTCTAGTTTTATTGTCTCTAAACTGGTAGAAAAATGCGTTCAGTAAATAGTACTCACAAAATTTGTGTTCCAATGGGTGTGTGTGAAGGTTTTATATACACAGTGTGTGCGTGTGAAGGTTTTATGTAAATGCACATGTGGGTGCACATGCATGCACAGAGACACTGGGCTGTGATTTATTTCTAGAGGGAAGCCAAGGAAATTCCCACCCCCTACCATTTAAACGATCTGCTCTTTGGCTCCAAACATTCTGTAACTTCTCAGCCAAGGAATGTATTTTCCCCTTCCAATATATATAATTTATTTTGCTGCACACATTAGTTAATGATACCGAGATACATGATTTAGTCAGTTCTGTAAAAACATTACTGACAATCTCAGACAGAACCGTTTCATTTAGCAAGATTATTTTTTTTAAGCTCGTCTTCCGCGGCACAGCGTGAATTAACAGCAATCATCAACTCAAGGATTTGCCACATATACTTTGTACTCCAGCAATTTTTCATAATTAGACTGGCTTCCCGCGGTTAGACGAGCTTTTAATTATGATATTAATGTATGTTAAAAGGACTTTACTCTGCTTTGGGGGTCGGGGGGAACGGGAGACAGCTATTTCATTGCACCGGTACTCCGCGGAGATTATTTCTGGGTTTTTAAAAATAGTCGATGAAATGCTAATAATAACCCCCTTATCGGGGCAGCCCGGGCGGGGGATC
>NW_008685129.1:0-30650 GCF_000695815.1 Acanthisitta chloris | reverse complement strand
ATACCATTGGCTACCCCCACACTGTTACCCAGGACAACCCAACAGTGCTGACTGGCCATCAACATCTCCTCAAACTTCAGCAACCTAGGATTACACATTTTACTGTCTGAAAGAACCAAGGAATTGACAGAGGGGTACCCAAGGCAAGAGCTGACACTAGCTTTTTGTAATCTCTGTAATTGTCCAGCAGGTGGGCAAGGGTATGTGGCTGAAGCTGCACTGTCAAGGCTGGGCTCAGCTGCTCCTGAGTCACATCAGCTTTCCTGCTCAGTGTTGTGAACCCTTGGCTCAAGTCAAGCCCAGCAGCTGTCTCCCGATTTCCCTTGCTCTAATTTAGATGTACAAAGAGCTCAAGCAACTTTGGGAGACTCGCAAAATGGCAGGAGTAGACAAAAATGGTAGGAATAGATAAAAATCACTCTTAACTAAGACACACATTTGTGTTATGCTTCAGTGATACCAAAAGCCAAGCAGTTCTCTGCGAGGGGTGCCCTTGTCATAAGAAGGATCTGAGCAGCAAATAGGAGGAACATCAGCAAAAAGGCATCACTGTAGGAATTGTGATACAATGCCTTTTTGCAGTCCTCATAAATAGACACCAGGCTCCCCTGGTCTTTGCTTACTTATCTGACTCCTTTTAGATCCCTCACTTCGCTGCACAAGACTCACTGCAAGAAAACTTTTTGTTTGTTTATTTACAGCATTTTCACCATTTCCTGAGTGCAGACATTTTCTCACCACCTTTGCTTAGAGTATGAAATGTTTCTTGAATCTATACATTTAGCAATTTGTAACTGTGTGGGTCCAGTTGGGTACCCTTCAGATATTAAGCGTCATCCAACAATAACCCAGTATTGGTATTCATATGTTCAAAAGAACATGTGACCAGCTGGGAACCCTCAGGCATAAAGACCTTCAGGTTAAAGCAGAGCAGCTACCTTTATTCATTCTTATGGTTGAAACATACAGTATGCCAATAGAAATTTTTGAAGGTCAGTGCTGAGCAACAGAAAAGCTTTAAGAAACCAGTCCTAGTCTCAATTTTTCAAAATTCTGTGCTCACAGGCTCTATTTTTAACATGAACAAAAAAAAAAAAAAAAAAAAAAAAAAAAAAAAAAAAAAACTATTGGAAGCAAACATTAATTTTATTATACTCGCAGACTTATTGCTAAGGCAAATATTTTGGTTGGCAGCAACTCAAGTATTTCCATTTGATAGGCAAAAAAGTATAAGTAGTAATAATAATGATAATGAACTCAGAAATATTGGCAGTGATTATTGCTTGTAGTCATACAGGTTAAAATTTTCAGCCTGGCATTATCCAAGCCTAATTTCAGAACCTCTAAAATCTTGCAAGCAATTTTTATATTTTATTACATTGTACATTGATACTCTTCCAAAAATACATTAAGGTGTTTCTTGAAAATAACTCTTCAGACATCCCATATGAAATCAAATAAGGAAATGGAATAGGTAGTCTGAGCACAGTAGCTCCTGTGCAGGAGGAACAGGCTGATTGGGAAGGTCTACAGATGGAGAAATGGAATATGCAAGAGTAAACAAATTGAAATGTAAAGGTGCAAGGGAGGCCATGTTTTTCTGTTGTGATCCAGAGGCAGAGCAGGTGTTAAAGAGAAACAACCCTCATAATACTTTCTTGTGTAATTGCATCTTTTTGGACAAAAGTCCAAAACAAAAAAAAACCCAAACTATCAGCATGAAACCTGAAGATATCTAAGTCACTTTGCCTCCAATCTCAAACTGAGCACTATAACACACGAGGAAGAAGAGACTCATCTTTTGGTGAAAGGATGGATCTGGACTTCAAGCAAGTGAAAGGCAATAGGAATACACATGCAGAAAGGAGAAGCTGAGTGGCAGTGACATAGAAAGAATTCATGAGAGAGACAACTTTTGGGAAGTGTGCTGGCAGCAAAGACAGTTGAAATTCTGAACAAGGAAAGGGTTTTTCATGGATTTCATGTAATCTTTGTAGATATAATTAGACAGAACTGCATCAAATAAACAAGCTGACCCCACCATCCAGTTCTGCTCAAAAATATTACCAAGTCATTCCCATCAAAAAGAATAATATATAACAAGGAGAAAATTGCGTATTTTTATATCATAGTCTGGGAAACTGATCTAAACAAAAAAAATGTTCTAACAAATCCCAGGCTGCTTGACTAATTTTCTTTCTTTTTTTCCTCACCTTCCTTTAAATATAAGTAATCAAGGATTTTAAAATATCTATGGAGTTTGACTCAAAGACATGGAAATCAATTGGCAACACTGTATCAACTTCAGAGAACATTGTACGAATTTAAAATATATTGTTCCTAGTATCTTGATTTTTTTTGCCCTTCAGTTTTCCTCTGGTTCAAGAGCATGGAACTGTTCTCAGGTCAATAGCTGCGTAGTTTTTCCAAAGGACTCAAGATCACAACTTAAAGATTGATTTGCCTTTCTTCCTTTCTTTTGGAAAAAGAACTACAAGTAGTTAGAATTGTAATTTACCTTATAACTTTGAAACAGCAGAAAAAATCAAGGGAATATGTTGCCATGTGGAGAGAGAATGGGAGAGATAGTATCTCTTTTCATTTATAAACAAATATATGCAGAATGGGAGACTATGAACATAGATTTCTTTACTTCAGAGAATTTCCAAATGCTCTTGCCTAGCTGATATCTTTCTAAATTGGCTTATACTGTAGGAATCAATTAAAATATCATTGCTGATAAATTGTTGCAGGGAAACTGCAAGTCTGGACATGCATAGCCACATTTCGTGGCGCAATATGTACTCTTAGGATCAATTGAGAAAAAGGATTAAACAAATGGAAAGTTTAGAAAATATCTTTCAGTATCTCTGAAAACATATGCAAAACAAAAGGAAAGGGTAACTTTGAACAGAACATCATAACTATGGGATTTTATATGCTCTCTGTTTATGAATCCTTCTCAAGTGCATGAATTAAGGATCTTGGCTCCCACAAATGTAACAAAACCCCCAGAGGATGACAAAACACTCAGTTATACTGTGGATATGAAACTAGGCTCCTCACTGATGGACGTGAATTTACATTATTTCTGGGTATTGTAGTGCTCCCTGGTCTGGACATCATAAGTAGCCACTTAAAACAAGCTTCTGGATAAAATCTATCATAGATGAACATCAGTTCTGTCTTGAAGCTCCTCAATACCCTTTTACAGCAGCGTTAGCAGTTTATGGAAACACACACTGGATGGTTAACCAGAAATGTAGTTTTGAGCAGCTCTTTAGGGGTCACATTTTAAAAACAGTGCACTGTAATGCCTACTGGGATGAACCATAACCAGAGACTGAGAAGCATCTAGCACTTAACAAGGAACATTTAGGAGCTGACAGAGATTAAATGCAGAGATATATAATCCAAAAGCATCATTCTGCATGCAAGACTTTTATTCTCTTGGATTTCTAGTTCCTTTTGCTGTGGCTTGTTATTCAGCAAGTAAGATGCATTCCCTTGCACCTCTCTCTATATTGACCATACTAAGATACTCTGATGGGAAGCAGAAATGTGCCCCCAGTTTCAAAGCACAAGGAACAGCACCTTGTGTGTCATGACAAAGATGGCAATTCATACCCTGAAACAGAGACATTTCCAGCTGATTATTTTGCATCACCCTGCTTCATGAAATGTCAATCAAGTCATGACTTATACGACACTTACACCTTACCTATACGTAGTCAGCTTGGTGAAATGTTGTGGAATATCAACTTGGTGAAATGCCAACTTGGTCAGCTCATGTAAGCTGTGAAATCAAGGTAAGAAAATTACCAAATTCATATTTAAAGTACTTTGCTAAAATACTACTCACTAAATGCAGGAATAATTTTGCACCTGCAGTTCACTGCAGATCTTACTTGATTTTACATTTTTTAAATCCACTTACTACATCTTTAGCAGAAATAAACTATTCAAACAAAGTTAACCCATAAATTATTCAGACTTTGAAAGAAACACCAAACTGAATCACCACTTTAAAAAAAACCAAAACAAAACTTAAAATTCCATAACTAATAGACTGCAAATGAAAGAATAATAAATGCTTCAACCTTGCCATTACCTTGATCTGTAAAAATTGGCTGCACTTTTAAAGGAAGATTTTATTGGCAGAATTAGAGTTAAACATAAAAGCAAACAATTACATACGGCAAAACAGGTACATCCTTTTTTTCTTTTTGTGGTCAATTAGCCTTTTAAGCCCCAGTACTCTGATCACCGATGAATCAGCTTTCCTGTTAACTAGAGGTGCAGACCCATCATCTAACGGAACACGCTGCATTTTATGACTCCCTAGACTGTGGTTTTGCATATTAAAATAGAATTTCAATCTCAGTGTAAGAAATAAAATCAAATCTAGCATCTGTAGTTTGAACAGAACAGATAAAAATACTGTTCATTTAATTTTAACAGCATTTTAAAATATTAGACAGTATAAAAAGAGGTCCTCGACATAATTTTAAAATGCTTATACACCAGAAATAATTTGGTAGAAAGCATCACAGTTGTTCAGTATATAGAGTAGCTTCATTGAAGGCAAATATGATGGCAAAGAGTTTCACATCCTATTTAAAATAATAGAACTAGTATTTTACCATACCTGTTATGTATCATTTTCATCTGTTCAATAAAGAATAGATCTAAGGTGAATGGACTTATATCATTAATCTCTCTAGGTTTATTAGCTCTTTCCAGTAAAAAAAAAAAAATTCTTTTTTTTTGCCTTGTATCCCTCAACAGCCCCTTAGCTTTTTTAAAACTACTGCATGTGAAATCAATCAATATAGTCTACCAGGAAGTACTAGCATTTTTGAGGACAACTGAATCTTATTTTAATCTGTTTGTTTGGAACACATCTTACACCATGATACAGGAAAAGAAATACTTAACACTTGTGCTAAGGCAAAATAACCTCATTAAGGTTCCATGCATCCAGCCTACTGCATTTACACTATACAATTCTTTGTCTGGAGTGGCTTTCCTCCCTCCCCTATAAAGCAAGCAAAACTATTTTTTTTGTCTCTCTCCACCCTTCCCTCCCTATACAAACATAGCAGAACCTGAGGAGCATGACAACTTCTCCATAAAAGATCCTTGAATCAAGAAATTCTAGAGTACAGTAATGAGAAGAAAGACATCCTTTCGTCCAGGTTTTTGACTTTTTAATTGGCAATTGTTAAAATTTTTGTCTTGTCTTGTGAAAAATCCTACCTGTATAAGCTTTTCCAGTGCTGCTCCAATACAAAAGCCAACATTTTTACTGATAGCATGATATTCAGACTTAGGCTAGCAGAATACTATTGTATGGTGTAATGACAATGCAACTACATTTTAGCAAAACAGTCTTAGAAAATCATTCATGAAGACCGAAGCAGTTCTTGGTAAATATCACACAGATGTGTTAAAATACCATAATGGCTCTACTTTCAGTAAAACAGTCTCACAGAAACTCATATTTTGACTACTGCTCAAACTACTGCTTTTGCACTGGAGAAACAGAAGTGAGGTCCAGAGAACTCTGAAAGGCAGGCTTGCACTATTGCTCAGTGAGGACTTCTTGAAGTGGAGGATGTTATTTTGCCCTTGTACTTTCATTTTAAAAGTCAAAAGACTTGTAATGAATTCTGGGCTACTCAACCACTATAACCACTGCTTAGTGGCTACTGCCACTGATGTAAACAGCAGTTCTGCAGAAATGCCTTGGGGCCCTGTGGGGCAGCAGGTTGTCAGAAGGCAGCAGTACTCCTGGGCAGCAAAGCTGCTGCTGACCTATATCTGGGCCTGCACCAGTGTAGGGGTGGCAGCAGGAACAGGCACTGATGCTGCCCTGACACAGCACCAGCAAGACCGCACCAGGAGTGCAGGGTCCAGGTCTGGGCTCCTGCACAGAACAGACCCTGATGTACAGGAGAAAGTCCAGTGAAGAGCCCCTTCAATGGTCAGGGCTGGAGCCTCGGATGTGTGATAGGAGTTGGAGGGTGCTGGGCTGATTGATCCTAGGGAATAGGAGAGTAAGAGGAAACCTCACAGTTTTTTAATGCTACCTGATGGGAAAAGATGAAGCAGATATATGCTGACAGGAAGGAGAAAGAGGCAAAACTGGAAAATGCAAAGCCTGAGAAGGTAAACAAGAAGTACCATGACGGCAGTTAAATACTGGAGTAAGTTGTCCAAAGAGGTTGTGGTATGTCCCATACTAGGACATGTTTACGACTCAACCAGACAAGTCACTGGAAATCAAAAGGGATAGCTTACCAGCATGATGATTTAAATATAACTTTTTCTTTCCCAGTCAAATAGCCCAGAAGGGATAAAGAGGCAGCATCATTTCCTCCAAACCACTTGTCCATAAAATGGTGAGTTTACAGATATATTAAAATGTTACCATGTGAATAATATTCCTGTGTACATTGTCTTAGTTTAGGGACACTTGCCATATGGTGTTCCTGCAGCTCAGTTTTTTTAAATTTTTATTTAAATGTACAGTGGATGTGCTTAAGTCAGACTCTCCCCATTGAATTCTGCTCATAATTAATCTCTCAGTTCATGTAATAACATCTTCTGGATATTCTCCTAGTGAAGGGAGTTCTCAGGGGTGAAACATCTTAGGCAGGGAACAAAGGCTTTGCTTTTCACTGTCTATGTTAGAGAGTGCTAATGCGATTCCATGAGTTTCTTAGCAAAGAATCTGAGGATTTACAGTCCTCCAGCTTTCTTGGCTGAGGGTTTATTCAAGGGTCATAAGAGCTGACCTTGCAAAAGATTGTGTTCTTTTAATGCGCTCCCTTTTAGAAGATCGTGTACCTGTTTTCTCAGCCTGATGCAGGGACTATTAAAAAGTGTTTCTATGGATACTGGCATCAATAGGAAATGAAAGACAGTTGTCCTCCTTTCTGACCCACAGGAGTTCCTCACTGTTGCCATGGCAATTCTTACAGATGTCACTGGTATTGTTTTGCATAATCTGATTTTAAA
This sequence comes from Acanthisitta chloris, assembly GCF_000695815.1. Lineage (NCBI taxonomy): Eukaryota > Metazoa > Chordata > Aves > Passeriformes > Acanthisittidae > Acanthisitta > Acanthisitta chloris. The sequence continues at coordinate 23,627 of NW_008685129.1, read as the reverse complement.
TCTACAATCTGGGCAAACATATTCTTTAGAGATGGGTAAATACTTCTGGGTAGAACAAGTGAAAAGTTGTGATTGATAGAAATTTTAGAGGTTTTCTCAAACTTCAGGATAATTTGTAAAACAAATGGATTATTTTACTAAATATATTTTTTCTACAGGTCTCTGTCACAACCATTAGTAGAATATTCAAAAGAGAATGAATTTCAGCACCTTTTCCTGTTCTGTTATAGCAACAAAAATGAATTTGGAATTAAATGCTGTAATTTTCCACCAGCTATTCCATGTGTACAAAAGTAATTGTCAAGTTATAAACCAGCAAATAACTACACTTCAGAGTTTCGTCACTGTCGACCCGGATGAAAGACCAGGTAAAAGGAAGTACCTCAGCTCATCTGACCAGTATGTGAGTCTGGTTACAAAACCCAACTTAGATATTAATGATAAATAGATACAAGTATTTGAACAATGTAGTATCAAATACTCATTTTTGGCATTATATAGCCTTTATTTTATTAATCTTATTCTTTGAACAAGCAGGTTTTCAGAAATGTTCCTGCATTTAATAAAAAGGTTTCCTTGAAAAAAGAAATTTAACACGTTTCCCAACTTCTCCAGTACATGTATAAAAATGAAAAAACCAACTCCTCCTGAGATCCACAAACACTTTAAGGGGAATAGATGGGACTTCTCTAGCAGTTAAGATTTACTGTTTGTGTCCCAACACTTGGAGATGGATATAGGATGCTCTGCCAAAAAGAAGAAATTGAAAATTGGTAAAAGAAATAACACAAATCAAAGAAAGGGTCTGACCTCCCCAGTGAGGCATTATTTTATCATTTTATGTCACTAGGATTAGTCTGTTTGTTTGAATCTTCTGTGTGTATGTTTTATTGTTTTATTTCCCATCCCGGTCAAAAAGGGCACAATTATTGTTTAGTAAGCAGAATTAGGGTGGCTGCAGTTTACATAGTCAATAGCAGCCAAACTCTAAGGTCAGTGTCTATCACATCTTGGAAAAATTGGGGTTAGAGCAGGTGAAAATATCATTCCATTTTGGTTTTATGGTTCTAATAGAAAGCCACAGAGTCCCTGACCCCTGCTGCCACTCATGTCTTGCTCTAATAGCAATATATGACCTTTGACACTCAATTAAAACAGGAAATAAGACAAAGAAGGGGTCAGTATGCGTGTTTGTCCAATCTGAGCTTTTGGAAAAAAGGGTTCTAAAAAGCTTTCAAAGAGGGAGAAGGGGGTAAGAGGCAAGCGCAGGAGGGAAAGGGGGAAGGGGAGAGTAGGAAGGGAAAACAAAGAGGGAAGAGAGGAAGGGGTAAAGGGAAGGCAGAAACAAAAGAAAGTCCTTCTGCATTTAAATGTTGGGTGACCTTAAGTCCTTAAGTGCATTAATGCATCTTGCTGCATGGCAATTTACACACACACTCTCTCTGTCTACTAAAAGCACAGGTCTGTCTTTCTGGCTGCTTGAGTGGAACAACGTTTATGCATTTGGTTTTAGAATTTAATAAGCAACCCCTTTCTTTAACATTTTTTTTCTTTGTAAAAGAATTTATTTTCTTCATCCGGTGCCTCTGTGTGAGAAGAAATGGAGAGAAGAGTCACTTGATTTTGAAAGCTAACCCCAAGTAACATTGCAAGCAACAATCAGCTAAGAGAAATGGTTTGCAGATTAGTCTGACACCTGTCACTGGACCTCAGAGAAAAGGAAGCCCTATTATTTGCTTGTACTTCAGGGAATAGGTTTTACCTACGAATAAAAGTGCTTTAACTCTCCCCAGTCTAATTCTACATCTCTGTTATGGGCTACATATTCTTACGGATTTTTAAGGATATATGAATCTATAGGAGCAGTATAACTTTACTTGCAATAAAACACAGAAGGTGACCTCACTAATCCCAACATAAAGTCACCAAATTTGAGCTGAAATACAATGACAGTTTCAAAAAGCTGTTCAAGCTTACTTGAAGTTAACTAAGGAACAACCCGGCATGACTCTAAAGATTTTCCAGGGATTAAAAGGTATTGCTGTCAGAAAATGCATGCACACTTTCTGTTTGCAACTTTCTAGCTAAAGTTTTTAATTGATGGAATGAACTTTCATTTTCCCAATAAATTATCTTTCTGTTTACTGAACAAAAATCACCAGAAAAAAAGTTTGGTATTGACAAAAATAAAAATTTTTGCTTTCTCTTAAGAAGTGTTTATATTGAAAACATTTGAAATTGAAAATTTCTGTAAAAATTGGAGATTTCTCAAAAGCTGTTTGACAGTGAAACATAGGTAAGCTTCTGAACTCATCTAGCCCCAGATTTTGCAAGAAAGAAAAGCAAATTGAAATGAAGGTTTTAATTTTTAGGAAAGAAATTAGGCTTCATTGAAATAAGCCAACAGTCCAGATAAGATTTTGCATTAAAGTAGATATTTTTGTGATCAAAAAATATTACCACACATCTTCTCAGTATGTATTTTCATGTGAGACTTGCATATTGCCAGAAAGCTACTTCTTTCACTAACCAAGGCAGCAAAGCCCTAGAAGCATTAACAAAGACTACTTCAGAGGAGCTAAAAACTGCATTTTTTTGATTTGCAGGTACAGCACATGATAGCTAAGACTTGCTGTATGCAGACAGAATAATGTGCAAGTAATTGGTGAGAAATTTAGGTTAGAGATCTCTTTAACTTAACCAAAAACTAAGGAAAATTCTTCCTACAATTAGGACAGGTTGTAATTGCTTTTCTCTTGCTTCTGTTCTTGGAATGCGAGTTCAGAAAAGACATTCAGAAAAATATGATACAATATAATTTTCCCAGAGATCTGGACTTACATCTGAGCCCAATAATGCATTACTACCTATTTTACATCTGTTTAATGCCTTAGGCAGTGATGCAGAAAGTGGGATCGACTGCTCCCTCAGGCAAGATTGCTGAACGCCAAGCTGTGGTGTAGTCAACACACTGGAAGGAAGTCAACCAGCACACTGACCAAGTACAAAGCCACTGCAGAGCAGATATTACTACTTCACCAAAAGTGAGAATGAGAACGTGCTAGTTTTGGCTGGGGTAGAGTTAACCTTTTTTTGCAGTGACTTCTATGAGGCTGTGTTTTGGACAATAAGGAGATATTTTTGTTATTGCTGAGCAATGCTTACACAGAGCCAAGGCATTTTCTGCTTTTTGTACTGCCACACTGGTGAAGGGCGTAAGGCTGCGTGGGCAACTGGAAAGAGACACAGCCAGGACAGGTGGCCCCAACTGACCAAAGAGATAGTCCATACCATATGACATCATGTTCAGTATATAAGGTGGGAGGAAGAATGAAGAAGGGGATACATTTGGAGTGAGGGAGTCCGTCTTCCCAAGTAGGTGTTTCATGTAATGAAGCCCTGCTCTCCTGGAGATGGCTGAACACCTCCTGCCTATGGGAAGCTGTGAATTAATTCCTTGCTTTGCTTTGCTTGTGTATGCAGCTTTTGCTTCCCCTATATAACTGTCTTTATCTCAACCCATGGGTTTTCTAGCTTCTACCCTTCTGATTTTCTCCCCAGTCCTGCTGATTGGGGAGTGTGAGTGACTGTGTGATACCTAATTGCTGGCTGGGGTTAATCCATGGCAGTCAGAAGACTAGAAAGAAATAGGGAAGAAAAGTCCACAGACTGCTATGTGTTTTGAACACCTCAAGCAAATAAATCCCCCTTGTTTTCAACATGAAGCAGTTTAGTTACTGTTGTTACAGTAGAGGGTCCTCCAGAGGTGAGTTTAACAAATTTAGTAATTTTGGGCCTCTCCACTTCTAATAATCTGTGTTGTCATGTTTTTGTTTTACACTACAATTTAAACATACCTGCAGATTCTTATCTATAGCTAAGAGAGGTGAGATTCTTCCAAATAAACTTCCAAGTATATGCATTTTTCCTCTACCTAAGAAACTTTTTAAACACTCTCTCTCTTGTGATTTCATTAGCTCCTTATTTCCTGTAGTATAGAGACTTAAAATTCAAGAGGCAGCATTTATTCAGCTGGTATTAAAGAATGCAGTTTTCTTCTACAGGACTCTTTGTGGTGGGTATTTTTCTTTCTTTTAATCGCTTTATTAAATATATGTAAATCTGAGCCAGTTAGTGGCAGTAAAGTAATTCATCTGCTTATCTGACCAATTGTCCAGCATCTTCCAAATTTGAAAAAAAAAATCTGGAAATTATTTCTTAGAGATCTTTCAGCATGATACTTCTATCTTTCTCTGCTCTCCTCTTCTGTGAATGACATCAAGCACACTGAAGAACATGTAATCCTTTCACTGATTTCTCACAGCTTTAATTGTTCTGCTAGTGGAAACAGCTTCATACTGCAAGAGGCAACATGATTATTTGAGACATTTTGCACTGAATACTATTGGGAATTGAAAAATACTGGAATTTTGTCTGAAACACAGAGTTCCTTTGAGTTTCCCTTACTTATTGCAGAGACAGTTAAAATTATTCTACCATTCGTGTTCAAGAATGAAAATAGAAGGTAAAAAAATATGAAATGTTGTTCTTATGATATATTAGATCGTGGATCATCAGAGCCAGGTGTCACTCCAATGATCTATTGGTGTAATAAATCATATTGGGAAACACTGATAAAGCATTACTCAAAACAGAGTGGTGTGCATGTGAAAAGCAGTAATGGAAAAATTCAGACCAACAAAAGTAAATTCAAGCAACACAAAACTGTGGCCTGGACCTGGATTCTGTACCACCAGACAAATGGAGGAAGCAACTGCAGTCAAGTGCCAACATCAAGACCTTAAATATCAGTCTTATTAAAGCAAATCAAATTTTACCTCCCAACAGGATCAGACTTTGAATGCCCTCTGAGTTACAATTGTTTTGCAATTTTGTGCAATTCTACTTCACACAGCTCCAAATTGAAATCCCAAGTCACCAGTTCAAAACCTATAAGAGGTACATACCTGAAATGATTTTCATTTGGGTCATATTCACCATTCAGAAGTAAAGATATGAAAGAGAACAGAGTTCTGACATGCTAAAGAATTTTGTTTTGGCCATTTCAGTCAAGACATTTTGATATTTTAATTTGAAATGCTGTACATTGAATGTTGAAGCACAAAATGTGACTTTGAACCTACATATATTTTTATGTGTATGAAATTAAAATATTTTTTATTGCTTTAAAAAGAAAACTTTTTCAGTCAATGATTTTCGTTATCATTTTTGCTTCAATTTGCTTTGTAGAATTAAGAAGTGAAGTGGAAATTTTACCACAATCTAATCTCATATGATTAATGATCAAATTCTTAGGTCACTACAGAGCAAAGGAAACCTTTACATGCAAACAGAGAGATGAATGCATGCCTGGATGGATATCTATCACAAATACAGCTGTTGGAGAATTTTCCATAAAATTAGTCTATTTTCTTTGCAAGTACTGCAGCTCACACACCCAAGTGAAAAATTACATACTTAGGTATCTGTTCTGCTTTCACCAAAAGTAATAGCCCAATGCCCTCAGCAGATTTAACCAACTGCTACAATATTGAGAACTACAGGCTGCAGTTTACATTTACTGTAAGATCTAGGCCTCATTGTCTTCAACCAGTGCCTTATAAAACCCTGAAAAGTTTATGACTTCAAAAGTTTACAATTAATAGCTTTGTTGAAGATCTGTAGAAAACCAGCTAATGATACTAATGTAACTTTTTTCTAGATTTCCGTTAAAATATAAAACTTGATATAGATGCTAATTACTTGAAATATTTCCACCTTTTAGAGGTTTCATTTTTAAGATACAATTACAAACAAATGCTTAATTGATCTCAACTCTTTGCCAGAGTGCAGCTAATTCTTTATAATTATCTAAGTGATATGGCCAAACTAATTTCAAATGATCATTCCACAAAGGCAAGCCACTGTGGAAAGCCATGTCTCTCCTCTTGCTAAGAATGACAAGTGGGCAGAGGACTATTATCAAGTTAATATTAAGAAATTGCAAAGTTCACCTGCAATCTGCAAACAGGTTTAAACCAGATCCTGGCAGGAGAATTGAAATAAGTCAAAATTGCCAAGAAAAATACCCCAGGATTAGGCATTCAAAACCTCAAATATGTGAAGGACTTGTTGGGTCACCAAACCTGAACTATGTAACATTTGCATAGGTAAAACACTTTTTAACTAATTACCCACAAAATAATGGATTATAAATTCAAATGGAGAGTTTCCCTTTGTACTAACAAGAAGACTTCATTCAAGACAGAAAGTAACATTTCCATCCAGTATTACACATTTTCCCTAGGTCAGTCAGCTTTCCATATAAACTCTGCAAACTCATGCTTCTAGATTGTTCAGAGAGGTAACAGCTTTCCTTCCTCCATCAATATTACTCACTTTAGAAACTATCTCAGTCTACTGGATGGGAATTGTCAGTCATATATGATGTGAAAACATAATGACAAGGGGCACAATTTACTTTAATTTTTAATTTTCTGCATTTTGGGGTATTTTTATTTGAACAGCCTAGGACACCTTCACATATGTGAGAATCTCCTATATATATTTAGCGCTCTACCATAATCACAAGGCTGCCTGGATTTGTCACATCAAGGATACAAGAACAATGAAAGTAGTGCTTGGTAAACTTTTGATGAGAGAGGTTTATTTCAGTTTCACATGCACATGGAAGTAACAATCAAGAGTGGTGGCTACAAATGCATTTTACAATGAAGTTTGATGCTAGCTCAGTTTCCGAAGGAAAGAAGTAAACTCACTGAGATCTGAGCCATCAGAAACAATTTGCACACCCCCAAATAATAAAATGTACTGAACACTTCAGCAGCAGCCTCTCAGACTAGTAAAACTTGGCTGGAAATACTGTGAGAATAGTTTCTCATTCCTGTAAGCTTTCAAATATCCTGGTTCACATCAGAAACAATGAGAACAAAATTTCTGATGAAGTTGGATGCTTCTGCTTCCTACCAGAATGGAAGTATAAAGGTGGCTAAAAATGAAACATAAATTGGAAAAAGAAAAGTTATAGCAAACTGGCTTATACCTCAGAAGCTTCTGTACTCCAATCCAGAAGGAAGTGAAGTTGATTCATCTGTTCTTTCTGAATGTAGTAATAAGATAATTTAACTATAGCACTGCTGTAGCATGAACACTATCCAAGCACCCTAAAACTGCAGATATGCAGTTGTTAATCAATAATTTTCCAAATATAATTTGAAAATGTATAAAAAATTCACACATTTATCGTCTGTTGATTTTAACAGGAGAGCTATTCTTCACACCACTCAGCCACAGATCAGACTATCTTTGGTATTGTAGAATATTAAATGTAATCTTCCAAAATCTTTTTGCTCCATTTTATTTGATTAATATGAACTTAACTAAAAGCTACATAACACACTCTCAAATAAATTTTGGTTCTATAGACAACAAAGTCTAATTCTCACAGACCTTCATAAGAGCAGGATTTCACTTACAAACCCCATCCTAAGACAATATCACATAATATAGGATTCAAGTGGTAAGACAAGACCCTTCGGGATTTTCCTTTATCTGTAGTCAGTGATGAAATTAGTCTTCATTTACTGAATATTTTTAAACAAAATCAAGGTATGCTGTTTACACTGAAAGTCAAGAAAGAACTGCAATGTAGAAAGGAGGGATAAAAGGAATTAAATCACTTTCTGCAATCAGTTAAAAGATAATATTCACAGATGATTGAGCCAGTGCCACAAACAATTATCACTTGAGATTATGCAGTCAAAAAGGCCAATTAAGGCTACATATATAGCTAACAAGAAATTTTAATTGACAGTTTTTCATGGTCTTTCATGTTCTTGTATTTTATCCTTGGTTCATCACATATACAGAATCATTTAATCTGCTGCTTCTGTGCTCAGTGAACAAGAACTGTCTCACACAAAGAATGGGCTTTGAAGAGGAAAGATACCTGTGTGGCCAGAGAAGAAATTTACTTTTTGCTTTAGCCAATATTGTGAAGGAGGGAGGGGGACGGGGGATGGGACCAAGAACTTGCTTCTTTTGGTTACATCTGTGAAAAATAGGACTAAGTTCCATGATACCACTGGCAGTCATTGTAATATAAAGTAGATATCAGTTCGAAAATATGTTCAAAGACTCCACGAGTCACCTCTGTACACTGCATACAATTCTCTGTCATTTTCATATGGCAAACAGATGTCAGCACTAGGGGTCTGTGATCCCTCCACACCCATCTTCTGCTCTTGCAGAGCTCTTCTGTAGCCTGCTAGCTCCTCCTGCCTCAATTGTTCAGTTAATATTCCATTCAGGATTTGCAACATTATGCCCATTTATTTTGATGACCATTTTATCAACTTGGATGCTGCCAAAATTAAGAAAATATATTTAAAAAACAAAAAGTGAAGTCCTATTATATAAGAAGAGAAAAGGAAAGGAAACCTTTTTGCCTGAAGCTTGTAAACGCATTTCTTAGATGTTTATAGCAGTCACATTCACAGCCAAGGTACCAGACATAAGCCAAAGCACAGCGACAAGGACATGCATGCTCTCCATCAAAAGCATAATCTATAATGAATGATAGTAAAATAAATGCATTTTACTTCTGTTTTTCATCCTCTTCATCCATTACAAACAAAAGGCAAAAATTTAATAAAACCTTTTAACCTTTTCCCTTTAGGTCTTATGTTAACCTTGAGGCAGATGAATTCTCATTGAGTGGTCATGGCTTGGTGGAATTAGATTACTTCACTGAGATGCTGGAAGCCATCTCTTTGCACCAGGATGAATATTGTATCCATTCCTATAAGGATGGACATTCAGTGTTAGTGAAACAAAACTATACTAAAGGAAGAGAGAGACAGAAGAGGGACAGAAAGCCTCAAGAGAAAACCTAAGAAAAGATTAGATCAAAATTAATTGGTTTTTAAATTACTCCTGAACTTCCTCTCACACATCTGTGCAACTTACAAAGTATTATTCCTCAACCTTCTTTCTTTATTATATTGCACTCCTTACATTATCTTAGTTTAAGATGGTGCTTTTTATCCATTTCCCTAGGAGGGCAGACATCCTTGGTGTCACTGCAGCTGTTGTCACCACTCCAAGTTTTAGCTTTACCTATCACCCCAGCCAGCTCATCCCATCACTGACTCCTGAATATGTCAGCAGTGACTGCCAGGGAGGTAATGGAAAGCTTACTTAATTACAAGCACCTTCAGATGCAAAATTGTACCATCCTCAGGCTCAGTAGACTAAGGGTTAAACAAGAGGAACTTGTTCAATCCTGGTATTCCAGTTTTCTTTGGATAAATGCTCCCAGCAGTCACCAGTCCTTATGGCACCCTGGCCTTCAGGGCAGGTCCATACAATTCCTTTGAATTCACATCAATTTAAATCAAGGGCTGTAGGACTAAGCAAAGATTGCAAACAGTCACAAAAAAAAAGAAAAAAGAACCACCCCCCAAAAAAATACCAAACAAGAAAACAAAACAAAACAAAAACAAACAAAAAAAAACCCCAACCAAACAAAAAAAAACAAAAATGAGCAATCTTGCAAGGTATCGAAGGCATTTTCCTGAGAAAGTTTCAAATACTGTATGGCATTGGAGAGCCACTACCTCAATTTTAAAACTCATTTAACAGCTCAATGGCATGTCTGTATAGCATAATGCATGATCAAGCTGCTGCAGTCCCTTATGAATTAGCTCTAGAAACACAAGCAGCACTTACAATATGCAGTCACTGTATAGGCAACCAGGCTTGCAATAGACCACAGCTGTACAACCCAGTACTAATCATGTACAAAACCACCTACAGGTGCTTGCATTTGAGACTCTTGCAGGTACTTATTGCACTGTATCACCTGGACAGGTCTGTAAAATATTTAAGATACAGTTAATACAACCTTGAAGTATATAGTGCAGATGGCTCAATAAAAGCCAGTGGAATTTTACATCCTACTCAGCTTAAAGAGTATAATAACTAAGAGTTGAACTAATACTTCTCTGACATGCAAAACAAAATTCTGCTATATTGGCAGAATTGTGACCAGCACATCAGTATTGCAGAATGTGCACAGCAGAAACTTAGGTCAGAGAAGAAACCCACTTAAGGATTTTACGTAGACAATGTACCAAGAAAAGGCCCTTGTCTTGTTGAAACAGAGTAAATTTTCTTATGAAAAAACAATAAGGAGAAAGACAGAAATTTACTTCACAAGTTTGAAATTAACCCATCGATTCAATAATGACTTGGTTTTTAACTGTTCTTTCCAACTGTTTCCCAGGTTAAAGCAAAAAATGCTCTGCTTTCTAATTGCGTGTCACTGAAACTTTACGCTGTTGCTTGTCATTTAATTTCTCATTCACTGAGAAGTTCAAAGGCTAAAGTGTGTCTCATCATTTTCAGGTACTAATTAGAGCTTCTCTTAATTTTAAGTGGAACGACATCAGCCTAATGCCAGTCAGCTTGTGTAAAGGCACAATGTTGCTAATACTCTAGCTGGTGTAACTCGGTCTCTCACTACTATAATAGTTGTGGATCCCTGCATTATATTTTCAGGTACCGTACTACTTAGGTTTGAGTATAAAGTCAAGTACAAAACTTATAGTACTAAAAATATCCCATTTATCATTCACTACTCTGGGAATTTTCATCCCTAATTCCCTGTCCATTTTGAACAATCCTATTACACCATTCATATACTCTAACTAAAGACAAAAAATGCCCCCAAAACTCAAAACCAACCAACCAAAACAAAACAAACCACAAAAAGCCTACAAACAAACAAACAAACAAACAAAAACAAACAAACAAAGGAAAAGTGATTGCATTTAAAAAAATATATAATTCTATATCCTCCTCTCCTGTCTGGATGACTCCACATTAAAACACCTGACTTGAATCTGAAACTCAATCTTGTATAGTGCTTTCTGCTCCTTTTAACACCTGCCAGTGTAGCAGACCCTGCATCTACTCTACATCAGAAGACCAAGGTCTTCTCACAGAGAAGGGACAAATCTGAAAACTTCTTGAATGCACCTTGTTTTTTCAAGATTTTCCCCCTTTAATCTAACACACCTGGTCACATCCAGGAGGGCTATAACAGTAAATAATGCATCATGATCTTCTCAAAACTAGTAATTTTAATTAGTTTTAATTAGTTAGAAACAAGTCAAGACTAAGAAGATTTAAAAGAGCAGATACATCATTGCCTATTTCACCAGAAATAAGGCTTTCTTCGTACAGCAGATGGAACAAAACATTATCCAGCAATGTAAAGCACTCATCAACTGGTGTTTCCTACTGAGTTTTCTCCATTTTTCCATTTCCATTTCTGTTTTCCCTACTCACACTGGCTTTTATGTTTTCATATTAAAGCAAACTTGAATACATAAGAAGTCTTGCTTCGGTGTTATGTTCTAACAATAGTTAAGTACAAGCTATTAAAACACACTTCCTGCAACGTAAAAAGAATCTGTTCATGATAGCTCCACGGACTTATGATTAAAAGACTCTACAAACATAGCAGATCCAGACTTATTTACCATTAATTTTTAAATGACCATAATAATCACTGGAATCAATATATTCTGTGTGCTTTCAGAAGGACAAGCTCAAAAGACACTACAAGTACTGACAGTAGGTATTTTAAATCTTTTCACTCGTCTACCTAACTGCTGTGCTGCATTCCAAGGGACTTAAAAAGGCTTCCCTGCTTACTTCCTGGTCTCGGATACAGTGGTGCTTAACTGAAGTTTGCATCTTGGAAGATAGAAAAACTGGGTTTCTGTTCTCTGTAGCACACACCTGAGAGGTGGTATCACTCTGAAGATCTTTCCAAGTCTTGGCTGAAGACAGCAAAGTTTATAAAGGAGTTGTTTGTACTGTGGTTTGGCATCACGTAGTAAAGCCATTACAAAAAAGACTTTGAGTGTCATTGCTTGCTCTCCATAATTAATTACACTGGAATATTTTTATATCAACTTATTTTATCTCAAGACAGGGAAATTCTCAGCATCATTAGCTCATTTGTATCAAAAGCAAAAAAACCCAAAAAAGTTGATTAGCAGATTATAAGTGAAATTAATAACACTGTAATTTGAGAACAAAAGAAGCTCCCAAGAAATATAATATTTCAAATAGTAATCAGAAACCTTGAAACAGAAATCAATTTCCATGAGCAATATTGAACTCCTAGGATGAAGGTCTCTGGCCACACAGTGTGCAGTGGAAATACAAAAACCTCAAAGCCAGAATAGTTCAAGGAGGTTTTTCTTCTTACTCCAATTATTGTCTGAAAAGGCACTTTCCTATGAACACTGCCCACAGGGAGGTAAAATAAAATGCATGAACATACTGCTTTCCATGCATAATGCAAATACAGTTGCGTTGTACAATTTGGTTTATTTAGTGAGTCTGGTTTCAGAAAAAAATACTTGAGACGCTATACAATTTTGCACGAGTGATAGAGACTGACGGAGCTTTGCCAGTCTGATAAAAAGGCTCTTCTGTTGTACTTATAATTCATTACTTAGCATTTTTCTTACACAGTGATTTGGGCTACATTGTATTAACAACATTTGCAGTAAGAATAATCTGGGAATACATAGAGAGAGTGATGAGGAGTAAAAAGCATCCTTCTTAGTCTGTACTTTTAGCACTCCAACAGTAATCAGTGTCAGATTGACTTTAATACCATTATTGCTACAAAATTCTTAAAAATGTCCAAGAAAAGATGAATTAACAGCAAGACTTTTCATGCTTTTAAAGTTAATTTTAGTTTACTTTTGGTTCTATTCATGGAGTGGGAGGAAGCTCTTATCACAAAACACACAAAACTGTCAGTGGTCTCCTCATTACTTCAGTGTGACCTTACCCCTTTTATACTAAATAAGCCTGTGTTGCCTTTTAACTTCAAGCATCATTAACTTGTCATCTCTTTGATGTTAACATTTGGATTTTCAAGTACGATCATGGTTTCTACCTAATTGTTTTATCTTTTTAAAAAAATCATGAATTAGACACCATGGCAGTATACAGCTTACTTTTTCCTATTGAGTCTCCTCTTTCTCAAATTCTTCATTTGCCTTTACATTTAAAAAAATTTTCTTAGACATGTCCAGTGCCATTTCAGTTGCAAACACATCTTTAGTGACCTTTATTTGTGAGAGTAAATTCTCTGGCCTATGCAAGGAGTTCACAAGTCACAACTGATTTACAGTTGACCCACTGCACTAGTCAGGTGTTTTTCCTGGGTTTTATTATAAATCCATTGTTGAAAACTGTTGATAAGTGCTCTTGACTTCTCCAAAAGGTATATTTCCTATATATTTGCTAGTAGCAAAATTGCTACCCTTGACAGAGTATCAAATTATACTTGCAAAAAACTAAAATCAAAACAATGTTTGAGGAAAAAAATATTGTCTCATTCAGTGAACAATCCCAGTAAATATGGCAGCAAGACTCATTAGCAAGTACTACAGCTGTGGGTCTTTAAAAGGAAAGTTCTTTTAACTCTGGTTTTCTCTGTGGAGGTCAGGGAAGAGAAAAAGCAGCAGTGAGATAATATTTAAAGGCTAGCTATTTCCAACCTGCTGTGGTGCCTATGAAAGATTTCTTTCATATTGCAGGTCTCAGGAGAACATGAAGTCCACAATGTCTGCCTGCACAGACCATGCTCGCAGAAATGATAGGTGAATTCAAGAGCTTCCTGAAGCAATGATCCTGAGTTTGATGTGGGAGCAAAACTGATTTTACTAGGCTTTGCATCATCTTAATGCATTGTGTGCAGCTGTGACTGCTTGCAAGCACTGAATGGCAGGACAGATATATCAGCTAGAGAAAAATGAAAGTGCTGTAGCAAAGCAGAGGTCCGTGACACCTGTAAATTATAAGTGTACCCAAAAGAATGAAATTAACCTTAAATATCAGTATAAAAAAGTAAAACTAAGAACAACACGTAAGTATTTTCTAACATTGCAATGGCACAGCAACACGGTCACTGAAGTGGAAAATACGGGTTCACCTGCCCAGAAGAGACACTCAGGAACAAAAGTTGCCAGACTAGATAAGCATAGGAGACTGTGAACAGGCAGGGTATCCCTCTAAATAGACAATGATTACTAGCAAGACAAAAGAAAAGATAAGCACAGACCCTCTTTCAAGTCAAGAGGCAATAACTTAATACCACCATGCCTCTGCAAGGAAAGCTAGAGGAAAACAAGAGGACAAACCCACTCTGGCTCTGTCCAACAGCTCTCAGGCCTGATCATCATGACCTATCTATGGCCAAATGCCTCGATGTACTCCAGCCATCAGCCCTAAATATATGGTATCAGTCCCTTGATATTGCATCCTCATAGCTCACTCAGGTCATTAGTGTGAAGATTTATTTCTTTCTACATGTAGTTATGATGATTAATACTGTCTAAGAACAGATCTTTACTAAGTGTCAGGTTGCTAATGAATTAATTTAGTACAGCTTTTTTTTCTTTTTTAGATTATAAAACTGAGCTGATTCATCAGACTTTTAATCACTCCACCACAGCAATCTTTGCCTAACTGATATATATAGACAGATTCACTGTATGTATATATATAAAAAATTAGTTGCAACATTATCATTCCATTTGCTGCAAAGACAAGAAGCCTAGATGTCAAAAGCTTTGCTAAACACCTTCATTTATGAAGACAGCAATGACACTTTGATTTCTACTTCTGGAAACAGAACTACAAAGGCAGCTGCTTTTAAAACAGACATTACATGAAGTGGTTGCAAATCTATTTGCCTTGTGAGTCCCTGCAATTTCACCCACTTCAGCAGAGCTGTAAGATTTAGATCAGTTGACTTCTAGCATCTGTGTCACTTTCTTACAGACAAGATGTTGGCAAAACTTGTGCATTGGCAAGATTACCTCTACTTGTGGAACAGCAATAGGAATACACGGAAGCAAAATAGTTAATGTCTCACAGGCCTTCGCAGGACTCACAGTTAACATTTGCTGCTAAAGGTCTTGACAGTCAGCACCATATAACTAAACAGAGAGGATTAACTACATTAGAAGGTGGTGTCTGGTGTCTCCTTTTATGAACAATTTCAGTTGCTGTTGTCATTTACCACCTCCTGCTTAGCTAACAGGATGTGGTGAAGAAGAGATTGTGCATCCTAAAGGTATATAAACCCCATCACTGTCCCACTTGGGAAGATCTCACATCCACACAGGCTGTCACGCTGATGGTACCTAGTCTGTGCTCTAGGAATAAATTGTTCCTGCTCTGAACTCACCTAAATAAAATTCCTGTAGTTTTGGTGTGAAAGACAGTGCCATGACTTGGACTCCTATGCTCCACTTGGCCAGGACATAGCTCCTTGCTGAAAGCCCCTGCTGCCCCTATGGCTGCCCCAAAATACTCAGAAGTGAGGCTGCAGGTCAAGTGGGATGCCAGCTTTCAGTGAAGCCTCCTGGATTCCTGGTGCTCTCAGCCACCATGGTGAGCTGGAGCTAGACACTGTGACTGGGAGCACACCCCCAAGGGTCTTATCTCTCTCCCTTTAAATTTCTGGTCTCTGTTGGGTTGGAGAAATACCTCAGCAACAGAGATGAGAGCTGATACCTGGGCAGCATGTGTCCCCTCATTGAAATGTGTGCAAACATGAACTAGACAACCAAGGAAAGTGCCAGTACCCCAAAAGGGACTCCACAATGTTTGATATGTATGTATTGCTCTTCTAAAAGCTTCAGAGATGTAAGTTTCCTATAAAAGGTACCATAACTTAGATGGAAGAGAGCATTTAGGGAGTGCCTCGGAGTCCAGAGATTGTAAGGTATCCCAGTTTCAGTGGGATGTATTTATTTGTACGAGGAGTTCTCCAAAAGAAAAACGGGACCCCAAACCAGAATTTAGAAAACTTCTCAGGGGAAAAAAAAAAAAAAAGGAAACTAAGAAAAAAAGCCCAGAGGACTGTGCTGCTGTGTTTGTGATAGATGCAAGTCCTGTGTGCAGGTGCTGCTGAAGGCAGTGCCATGCCCATCTTGATCTGTGACCAGATGCGTCAGTGACCCCTGTTGTGTGTGTTTCTGTGGTACATGTGCAACTCTAAGGTTTGTTAAGTCCACACCTGAGAAAGTGATGAGGAGGCCCTGACTGGAGTGGCTGGAACAGGTGACCCCACACCTATCACCTCTTATCATCTGCTATAGTTGGCAGGATCTGCTTCAGTTGTGGGTATTCCCAAATTACATGTCTGTAAACATGTAAACATATAATGTGAGGACTGATCCTTTACCAACATGCCTATAGAGATAAAATTGTAACCAAACTTCTAAAAATGTTATGAGAGCACTCAAATGGAACATGTGCTATTAGGTTCTTACATTAAATGGAACCAGTGGATTGAAAAGATATTTACAGAACATTAGGAGGACAATAAGAGGCGTAAATGGCTCTAACTGCAGGGGCCTAGCTGGCATTTGTCCTCTGGGGAATGAATAATTCCCAGTATGTCCCAGACCTCCTGTCAATAACAGACCTCTTCCCCTTTTCAAATCATGATAGTACTGGCTATAAAACAGGGGGAAATGAGAATCAGGCTGAGGCTAAGCTGTCTGTAAGTTGGATGTTCAAATTTGTAAAGAATCAGGTAGAAAATGTAAATGAGCATTTGAAGAGACAAGAGCTTCAGTTTAAACAGATTCAAACACAAAGGAGACAAGTAGAATTGAACATTACAGAGGAAATCAGTGCATTAGACAGAAAAAAAACCCCATCTCTTAGTTCTGCAAATAATGAATGTGCCTAGTGAAAATGGAACTCATATGAAGTCTGTTAGACAACTGCATACCATTCTGCTTGTAAATAAGAGGTGGCTGGACAGGACTAACCAGAATCAGCCAGTTTGATTGCCAGTGGCGCAGGAGGTCCTGAGATAATATTTGGGCTTCCTCCATCCAAGAGGCCAGAGATACCAAGCTTATTCAGCATAGCAGCAGGAACTTTGCTTTAAATGCTTTGGTTCACACTGAATATGTTCTAAACTAACTACTCAATCACCACTGATTGAGATTAGGTATTTAAGGATGTACAACGTTACCCCATACAGCTGCTGTGGGGATTTCTCCCTAATAGATATTCCTGAGAGAATAGTAAAGTTGCTGTGTTGAGACTCTTACTGTTCTAAAAACCTCTCCCTTGCTCCCATTTCAAGCTGTTGTTCACTTGATCATTTCATACTAATTGCACTACAACCACCCAGGAGGCAGGAAAGACCATGCAGTGAAGTTGGAAGGAGTGAGTTGCAGCTTCCTGCAAGCTAGGAGCAACTATAGTCCCCTTGGACTATAGCAAGAAGTAAAACAGAAACACCCGCCCTTGCATATGTGGCCTACTCAGCAGACCCACATCAACAAAGCAGGGATGACTGCCCCTATATAACAGGATTGCTTTGCTCCAAGAATGACATGAAGTGGTTTTCCGTTTGTCAGAAACTACTAGTCTAAGAGTTTGAAGCTTGTTAGTATTGTTCTCATTCTTGAATCTTCATAGGGCTTGGCCAACTTTTCAACAAAACAAGAGGACAGCAGCAGAATATAAGCATAGCTGCATATGCTAAACCTTGGGGACCACCACTGGTAAATTTGAAAGTAGACCTCTTTCAAATAACTAAATACTATAATTTTGAGCATGTCCTTGTCATTTTAGATGCATCCTCAGGACAGTAAGAGGCCTATCCCTGTACACATGCAGATGCAAAAACCATAGCAAAGAAGTTGTTATGAGAATTGCCCCCTGGGTTTAGGGAATTAAGAGCAATAAGGTTCCTGTTTCTCTAGACAAGTACTGCAGAAAACTTGTCTAGCTTGAACAAAACTTGAACAAAAGTTTTGTTGTGCCCATCACCCCCAATACAGTGGGGCTGTAAAGAGGAAAAATTCCAACTTGAAACTAAATTGGCAATGGTTTGTGCACAGACTGGCCTCAAACGCCTGGATGTGTTACTTCTCCCATTAATGTACTTAAGAAGCAGGCTCTCACCTCATGAGATATTTCAATGGGCAGAGACATGTGTCTGCCTTACACAGCACCTTTAACTCCTATACAGGTCAGCTTACAACTCACAGATGGTGCTTTTGTGAAATACTGCCAGGTGTTAATGAAATGTGTAAGGACTTCTCATAAACAGGTGAAAGAAGCCTGACCAGTGGAAATATGCACTTCAGCTGCACTGGAAGGGACTTACCAGGTACTAGCAATTACCAATACTGCAGTGAAGTGCAAGGGGTTCTCCCAACTGGATCCACTTCCCAGTGTGAAGGCGTCACACCACCATCAAATACAAGTTAAAATGTCTCACCTATCACAGCATAGATGGATGATCAAGATGACCTTCTTTTGGACAAATGCCAAATAGGCTTTGATGACTCTGTTGTTACCATTTGAACCTGAAAATTGTTTCTGGAAATTGTACCTTTGTTTGCACTTGGATTTTTTTTTATTTGGGTTTATATTACTGCTCATACACTCACCAGAGCAGGGGGCAAAATCACCTCCCTCAACATGTTGATCACGTTGCTTTTGATGCAGCCTAGGACACTGTTGGCTTTCTGGGCTGCAAGCAAGCATTGCCAACTCATGTCCAGCCTCCCATCCACCAGCATCCCCAAGTCCTTCTTGGGAGGCGTATTCCTGATCTGTTCATCCCCGAGCCTAGTTTGATACTGGAGGTTGCCCTGACCAAGGTGTAGCACCTTGCACTTGGTCTTGTTAAACTGCATAAGAATCCCATGGGACCACTTTTTGAGCTTGTCCAGGTCCTTCTGGATGGCATCTTGTCTTTCAGATGTGGCAACTGCATCACTCAGTTTGGTGTCACCTGCAAATTTGCTGTGAGTGCACATGACCCCTTCACCTATGTCATTTATGAAAATGTTAAATGACATCGGTGCCAGTACAGACCCAAGAGGGATAGCACTAGTCACTGATGTCCATCAGGACTCTGAGAAGTTGACAGCTACCCTCTGAATGTGACTGTCCAACCACTTTCTTATCTGCCTAACAGTCCACTCATTCAAACCCCTCTCCAATTTAGAGAGAAGGGGGGACTGCAGCAAAGGCTTTACGAAAGTCCAAATAAATGACATCTGTAGTCCTTCCTTTGTCCACTGATACAGTCATTCCATCATAGAAGGCCACTAGGAAGGCCACTAGGCTGGTTAGACATGACCTCATAACTTTTCAGTACCTGAAGGGCCTACAAGGGAGCTGGAGAGGACAAAGCCTAATGTGTTCAAATCGAAGGAGGTGGAGTCTAGGTTAGATATTAAAAAAAGTTTTTTACTATAAGGGTGGTGAGACATTGGAAGAGGTTCCCCAGGGATGTGGTGGCTGCCCTGACCCTGGTGGTGCTCAAGACCAGGCTGGATGAGGCCTTGGGCTACCTGATTACAATCACCTGATCTACTCACAATTCCTCCCTGCCCATGGCAGGGGGGATTGTGACTAGATGATCTGTATGATCCATTAGATTCTGTGATTCTATGATGCTGAATGTTCCAGGTGATGTGGAAGAAGCGAAGGGAAAAAGTGTTTGGACTTATGACCATACGGGATTATAAAACCTAGGGACAAGAATGGATGATGTGACAGCACAGTCCACAGAGTCAGTGATCCTGAGTTCCCAGGAGCCTTGAGCAGAACATCTGTGAGCCTTCTACTGTAATTAGATACTCAAGAGGAAAATTATATTAGATTGTAAGTCTCAAAGGGAGAAATATGAAAGCAAAATAGTTATTGTCTCATAGGCCTTTGCAGTCATTAATTAAGAAACACTTGCAGCTAGTGGCCTTGCCAGTCAGCACAATTAAATTAAAAAATTAGTGGATTATTTATAAAATGAATCTTTGCAAAAGGGTATACTGTCTGGAACTGCCTTATGTGAAGGGTGTCAGCTGCTGGTTTTGCCACCTCCTGCTTATCTGACAGGTTTGGTGAAGCACAGACTATTTACTCTAACGCTGTACAAGTAGCATAACTGCACCATTTGGGCAGAGCTCACATCAGCAGATCCTGTTACTCTGCTGCTCTATGATCTCTCCTATAGCCATAGGAATAAACTGCTCCTGCTCTCACCTCATCTAATTTGCTCTGTAATTATTTCCAAGAAAAATACATGCAACTAGAGCTACTGGGGCAAACCTACTTACTAGTTTCATAGCACTTCACTTTTATAATAAACAGAATATACAAAAATACATTGTGTTTCCTCAGCCTTTTTTTCTTTATTATTACTTTTCTCTTCTTTTAATACCTGTTTTTCTCTGTCTTTGCACAACAATTTAAAAACAATCCAACATAAGGCATTAATAAATAAGATTAACTGGCAATGAGCACATGATCTCACTGAAAAAAATGATGTGTAAATCTAAGCATGTGTACTGGGTTTGCATGCAGGTATGGTAGCTACAGGGGGCTACAAGAGTAGCTTCTGTGAGAAGCTGCTAGAAGCTCCCCCATGTCCAGCAGAGCCAATGTCAGCAGCTCCAGGACAGACCCGTCACTGTACTAAAGCTAAGCCAATCAGTGATAGCAGTAATGCCTTTGTGACAACAATTTTAAGAAGGGGGGAAAAAAATTATTGCACAGATGTTACTGCAGCCAGAGAAGAGAGGAGTTAGAACATGTGAGAGGAACATCTATGCAGACACCAGGGTCAGTGGAGAAGGAGAGGGATGAGATGCTCCAGGTGCTGGAGCTAGATTCCCCTGCATGGTGAGGCATCCAGTCCCCCTGCAATCCATGAAGATAAATGGGAGTCCAGAGATCCACCTGCAGTCCTTGGAGGAGACCCACAGCAAAGCAGGTGGCTGCCTGAAAGGAGGCTATGACCCCATGCAAAGTCCATGCTGGAACAGGCTGTTCTGAGGGCCTGCACCCCATGGAAAGGGACCCACATTGGAGCAGTTTGTGGAGAACTGTAGCACATGGGAAGGACTTCTGTTGGAAAGTTGGGGGGGGAAGTGTTCTTAAGATTTATTTTATTTCTTATTATCCTGCCCTGAATTTGACTAAATTCACAGAATTTACCCAAATTGAATCTGTTTAGCCTGTGGTGGTATTTGGTGAATGATCTCTCCCTGTCCTTATCTCATGAACTTTCGTTATATTTTCTCTCCCCTGTCCATTTACAGAGAGGAGTGATAGAGCATCTTGCTCTATGCTTGGCATTTATCTGGAGTCAACCCACTACAGCATGACTGAAACATAAAGGGAGATCTTCAATCACATTAAAAAAAATAAAAATCCCACCTCAATGCTACCATTTGGCTTTTTGCATATACAGGAGTCATTATATTCTGACATATTCTAAACACTATCCAAATACAAGCCTCACAGAACTAGACTTGTCAGCATTTCTTATGGTAATCATCAGTAATTGAAAGATTAATATAGATAAACATGATGGGCTTTATGTCCTGCTAAACTGCAAGCCACAGATCCCCATAATCTCCTGCACTGTACTTGTCTCATATGCAAGTTCCTTGTGCTCAAGTGTTGCAGGTATGTGGTAAAGTGGCAACAACTTTTTCAGAAAGCATGTATTTTAATAGAGAAATGAAGGCACACATGCTGGTGTGCAGAAATAAACAAGTTGAACATATCTTCCAACATCAGTTAATGAAACTCAAACCACTAAAAACTATATTCCACATATTCCATATATATTCCATATGCTTATAAAGACAGATTACATCTTCAGATCTTTATGAATGGGATTTTCACTGAGAAAAATTGCATAATCTCTACTTCACCATAGACATTCTTGGTAATGATGAGTTATAAAAATCAGGATGTAATCTATGCAAAGTGTTGCTGTGTCAGTCCACATAACTATTATAACAGCAAATGCGAATTCATGCCACGGAACTCCATAGCATTTATCATGTTTGCTGGTGTTCTCAGCAGGTTAATACATAGTGCTTTTTCTTACTCTAACTGAAGAGAAAATCCTTTGAATCGAGTAGAGAAACGTTTAGGGTGTGCTTGCCCACCTATCTTTACTGAATGCTATAACTTTAAAAAAAAATCTATCAGTAGTATTATGACTTACATTACCAATTAATGCTTTATAACACATAATTAAACAGAAACACTGTTTTGCTACAGTAACAGTAATGGTTGTTAAGTGCGAATTGTACTATTTGTTTTTCTTCCCTTTTACCACAACAGCTTAACTACTGGTTACTGGCAGTAATTAGCCATATTCAGTGACATTATTTGTTTCAAAAATTCAGTGTAAACAAAACACATTCTCCAAGCAAACATCATGTTGATATTTCAACATACTGAACTTTTAACCATGAATGGGATGATAGTATTGAAAATTTTTATATTTTAAATTAAATGCCTGCTAGACTTCAATTTTTGCCGCATGAAAAAATGATCATCAGATAAATTGGGTTATAGACTATGTTTTCACAAATCAACCCGTTACCCTCACATTCAGCATCCTGAGAAACATGCATTCAGGAATACAACAAAGCTTAGCACAAACCCTTAATAGTGAAGATGGCCCAGTAGTATGCAAGCCATTTAAAACTTACAGAGGCTTAACATATATGTGGAAAACATTCAGAATCACATAACCAGGGATTTTAACAAGATAGGTATCTGGCTCTTCAAGATGCTTTTGATTGTCCCACTGGAGACTTGCTAAAATATTACAAAACATTTTTACAATTAAATACCAGAGCTAAAGACAACACAAAAGCTTCTACAGAACCCCACAATATTTTGGATGGGCTGATAAATTTTCATACTTAAATCCTGCAAATGTTTACAGCTTTCAACAGAACATGTAATCTGAGTACTCCTCTATAGTAACAATATATTAATTTTTACCGCACACAAACACTGATATAGGCCATTGGCTCTGTGTAGTCACTCTAACATAGAACTAGCCATAGCTGGCTATAACTAAGAATAAAGTAACAAGTTAGGTGCTGCTCACAAATTAGAAAAAGTATTTTAAAAATAATTTAATGCACATAGTTTGTCTGTACAATATAACTGAATCTGTATTTTATTCTCTGGCTTTTTAGCAGGACTTTTCACTTGACTTTTCCCATTTGTCTTCAGAGGACATGCATGCAAGTAGTAGAATCTCTGTGCAAGACTTTCAAAAGAAGGCAAGAGACTTACCCCATTGGCAGTCAGGGTGAAAGGCATTTAGTCACTTCGGAATCTGATTTTTCATTGACTTCTTTCTCCTCTATAAATACAATCTGAGAAATGCTTATGCAGCACTCAGGAACACAATTTGAAACAAAAGAAACAAAGAAACAAAATTTTAAATAGTGTATGGATGTTGTCAATCCCTGCACAAACCAGAAAGTTTTAGCCTTTGAGCATCTAATACGGATAGCAGTTAAAAATAATGCGTTCGCACTACACTTGATTACACAATAAACCAAAACTGCTAATATCCTTATTAATTGTCTTCTGCACAGATTTTTTAACACAGTAGTAACATCACTGGTATTTTAGTGCAAGATCTCTTATAAAATAAGACATTATTCTTCCTCCTTGAACCTGATAACATTTTTTATTTT
>NW_008685128.1:100449-103856 GCF_000695815.1 Acanthisitta chloris | reverse complement strand
ATATATATATATACACACACACAGAGAGACACACAAAATTTGTATTACCGCCTACTGCTGCATAAGAAATTAATAATCTTTTTATATGACTAAATTTCAAGAGTATTTCTGGCTCCAGTACACACAATTTAAATGTAGCTGGTAAGCTGAAGTGGAAGGAAGAACTATGAGTGAGTCAGTCTAAAAGAATTGCCAATTGCTTGGCTCTTCATCTGCAGATGAAGTACAAGTGCCCCATAAAAGGATCTTTCATTTTCCTTTTGCAAGCATTTCTGTGGGAGGGGAGGGGTAAAAAATAAAATAAATCAGTATTTGCTTGGAACTTCAGAAATGGATTGAAATGCAATTACAGT
Organism: Acanthisitta chloris; assembly: GCF_000695815.1. Classification (NCBI taxonomy): domain Eukaryota; kingdom Metazoa; phylum Chordata; class Aves; order Passeriformes; family Acanthisittidae; genus Acanthisitta; species Acanthisitta chloris. Next base: position 103,503 of record NW_008685128.1, on the reverse strand, counting down.
TCCCATTCCTGGAGGATACAAAATGTATGAATTTATTCTTGAACTCATCTCTTCAGATATTAAACTGCTTTATGGAGAACAAAATGGACTAGAATAGTAAATTGAGTGTTCAGTGACAAGCACAAAGAAGACAGAAATAGATGGGAATCTGTCTTACAAACAGTAAGAAGTACTCTATATATACCCCTGTGAGCATTTTATTTAAAATCATCTTGGAATCTTTGATCATATATATGAAACAAAATATGTTCTATGTACTCTCTATATTGGTGTGTATATATAATAAGTTACCTGTATAAGGCTGGTATTAGGTGTATAAGACAGATCTATGTATCTAATTTGCATGTGTATATACATGATGAAAAAAGCAAATGTCTCAATTAGAACAAGGTCTGCACTTATTTCTTATTCTAAGAGAATATCTAAATATTCAATCAAAATCTAAATGAAATAGATGGTAATGACACAGCAATAGTCCAAAGGCTGCTTTACAAATCCTCCTGAAAGGGTTATAAATAGTGACACTGACAGATATTAGAAGTACAGATCAGAAGCAAGTCCAAAGTTATCAATATGGAATATAAAAAGCTGCTTGATGAAGGTTTCTTGCATCGAACAGTCCTGACCATTCACTCCCATTTATGATATGAAACTGGAAATTACCATGGGAAAGTATTTATTTTAAACCTATGTCATTATTCACAAAGGGTTCTTCTCTGTAACACTTACTAATGCTTTGTCAAGAAAGATTTAGATGCTCACCATGACATGGTTTCTAATTATTCTAGGTCTTAATGCTATTTCATCACACCAAATTACAGCAATTCAATCTCTGTCCTTCATCTCTTCACTGTTCCTCAAATTGTTTCCCATCTGGATTATTAGAAAGTCCAAACATAATACAACTCAGAAATATTAACTTTCTGCATTATTCACATAATTTGGTCCCCATTTATTTTCAGAGTTCTCTTTGAAACCACTTGCAATCAGCCCCAAGTTTTAGATTTTGTGTATGATTTCTACAAGATGCAATGTCATCACCTAAGAAGTAGAAATACTGCATTAGCACAACATGAAGTGATTAAAGTCTGGGAAGCACAAAGAGAATCTGAACACAGATCCTGGTTTTATGAAGAAAGTGATTTTGAGAGTTGTTTGCATTAAGTTGCAAGGACTTAGCATGATACTCTCTGTTCTCACAACTGCTGTCTAACCTGCTCAGAAAAGTGATATGAAAAGGCTTTAATAACACTAGACCACTCAGAACACAGTCATAACCCATATTTGGCTCAAAAGTTGCCTATGTGCACAGGAGATCTGAAGGATAAAGGATCATCCTATCCAGTGCTGCCTTGCAAAGGAAACCTCCACACTCCATCTTAACAGCAGCATATTAATGAACCTGTCAAAGCCGAGATATTAAAACAGATTTTCTTTTAGATCACATTTAGAAACTAATTGCCAGCAGAAACATCATTCTTCCTGTAATAATGCCACACAGCTAATGCCTATTACAAACTAAGACATTTCAAAGCCTTCACTGGTTATGTTGGCTGATTATCTGCTGCAGAATGAAGCATCTTAAGAGTACCCTATTTATCATTTAGCTGTTAAAAAGTATGTATTCCAGCATTTTTATTAAATATGGAAATACTTCTCATTGAAGAAATTCTAAAGGCATCAAAAAGCACAGTAACTATTTTAACAATAAGCTTTTCTGTAGAAAATGTAAAAAAAAATGAGTAGAACACTGATGCTTTCAATCACTGTAGGTACAAATTCGTGCATGAAGAGCAGTGACTCTTCCAGGTCTACTAGACAGATTTTTGAGATCTTTCATAAGATGCTAGTAACAATTTGAAGGGTACAAAGTCACTCTTACCTTCCATCTGCATAGTCTGCATCTGCACCTCCCCACCAGACATCTGAATCATCATCTTCAGCATCAGCTGAATCAAGATTGTCGCTTTCCTCTGCTAAGGGGCAGCAGACAAACTCCACACCACGAAACTTGTCAATTCCACAGGGCAGCAGCATGCCATAGTCATGCAGGTTCATGCTCTTCTCACTACAGGACTGCAGAAAACAGGAAAAAAAACAGCAATAATATTGTCATGGAGGAAGATGGAAAAAAATGCCACAGAGTCTGAGAAAACAAGAAGGGGTTGTGTATTGCCTCAAGAAGTTAAAGCTGGTGAACTGCATGATCTTTGAATTTTGAAGCATGATTTAGAAAGGACATGTGTGCATGTGGACTACCTGCACTGTAAGTACCTCCCTAGCTGTATCCATGCAGCCACTCTAAGCAACAATTGCTACTTTCAGTCTTTCCCAGTATAGAAAAAACCTGTCTCCTTCTATATGCATGACCCTCCATATCCTCTTCTCTCAAGTTCTCACAGGCTCTGCCTCACAGACAAAAAACTTGAAGACAGATCAATAATTTGATGTATTAATCCCAATCCTGATGTATCAATGCTATTGGAGAGTTTACTGCAAGATAGATTAGCATTTGAAATACATCAAATGTCAGTACAGTACCTCAGGGCCTTGTCTGGAGAACAGTCAGTTGTGCATAATTTTATCTTCAAGGTATAGTGACACAGGATAGAAAGATATATGTGATGTATGACAGGTGAAAAAGGAAAATAGTTCAGTGGTGTACAGTGATGATGTTCTAGGCTATGCCATTCCAAGTCTGCGAGTGCTTAAAATGAACTAGAATTTCCCTGTGTGAAGGCTGGTGCCTTGAATGCTGCGTTTAAGTATGATTCAAGCAAGTACTAAAAATCTGAAAAGCTACTCAGCAAATTTCAATTTTCATCTCCAGAAGGTGGGATAACATACAAACTAAGATGTTCCAAACAAAATAGCAGCCAGAAATCTTCTTGGAAGCTCAAGTCAGTTTTTATTCCTAAAGCCTCTCAGAATAAGAAAAAAATGTCCAAAACACATTAGCAATTGTGACGTTAAGTTTATTTCTGTTTTCAGGAAAGCACTGGTAAATTGTAAAAACTCTGTGCCTGACTGTAAAACGTCTTTAGCTAGTCCTAC
>NW_008685128.1:95364-100416 GCF_000695815.1 Acanthisitta chloris | reverse complement strand
TAGTGCACTCTCGGGGTCCCATTTGATCTCTGTGGGCACTTGGCATACCAATATCCCCAATAAATAATGGATAATATCCATCCAGGATGATGATTAAAGGCAAAGCCTAGGGATTTAGTTCCAAAGCGGCACTAACACAGGAAGCTGGAGGAGGCAGAAAACACAGGGAGCGTGTGAGTGGATGTGAGGGGAAACAGTTCTATGAAACCTGGTCAATGGCAAGTATCCAGTCATGGACTCTTGATGTGCTCAGACTCTCACTTCCTACCTTATAAAACAGAACAATAGGCCATTCACTCAAATATTTGGAAATACTGCTTTTTATTTTCTATGTCACTGCTATATTTAAAGTCATCCTCAGAAGAGGGACACAGTTTTAAAAGAAGGAAGGAAATTTTAAGACAGATGAATATACCTCTTTAGCAACAGTATGCCAGTGCAGGTGAGTTTCACACACATCCATCCTTTCCTGGTGAAGGAACTTGCACTTGTCTGGCACCAGAAGGGCATCACTCACAAACTCGCCCACTGAAAGGGAAAAAAATAAGAAAAAATACAAAAAATATTAATTTTGCTTCCAATACCTCATCCTGTTAAATCTCTAGCTAGGCACAGAGCAGCTTTTATAAATGAGTGGCAGGGTTTGTTTGCAGCAAATTGTTTCTAAATGGTGCTTCCACTACAACCTTCTTGCAACTTGCCCTGGGGAAGTAGCTCCCTGTCTTTGATCTCGGATGTATTAGGCTATGAAGATCTCAGCCTAATATGCCAACTTCCATATACCCAGGGTGAAACTTGCAAGACCCACTGCAGACATGTGTGGTGCAACATGAAGTCAGGAGTTGGTGGATTCAGTTCCAGGAAGGGGACTATGGGGACAGGGAGGGACAACTACATTTTGCACCTTAATAGCAGCAGGGAGAGGGTGTGAAGTGTTCTGTAATTAATACTTGAGTTTTTCCACACAAAACCAATCTGATGTCAACACATTGTGTCAAACAATTTGAGAGTATTCCTACTGAATTAAAGTACTAACAGTAACACAGTCAACTTAGTTATTTTTGTTGATGCAGCCTCTTCATTGCAACCTCATTTCATCAGCCAGATGAATTCAGGTTAGCTCAGACAGTTGATAAGCAAGTAGAGCTCATCAGCCAAGGAACAAGATGATTCATGATCACCAGAGTATCTGGTGAGACTGAAGTGGGGAAAAAAGGGTCTTCACCAAGGACATAACTCAAACAGATTGTTCCATCTTCAACAATAGAACAAAATTTACATGTTCATGAAATAAACAATGCTCACTGCTTCAGTACTGACAAATAAGAAACTCAGCTGATAAGTAACATGATTTATTAGACTAAAATCATTGTAATCCTGTACAAATCTAGCATTGCGATGAAATAACCCCAAACCCCCACGAAAATATTTTTAAAGGAAACATTACAGAGAACTTTCAAGAAGTCTATATATTGAACAAACACTGAATTATCAAGGCACATGACTCAGGTTACATAAATCCCTGAAGCTCTGTAGTCTGTAATGCCCGTGTTAAATGAAAGAATGAAGATGGTCCAATGGCTGTGAGGATGCAATAACAGGTTAATTAATCAAAATAAGATGACTACTGAGGGTCATCTCAGGGAGCTGAAGAACTGGCCCTTGAGGCTTACAATTAAAAAGTCAGTTTTAAAAATAACAAACACCCAGTGCATTGGGAGAAAGCATAATTCAACAAATATATACTGTCACTAATCACCAAGACGTTTATTTCACCTGAAATTCCTTGCTACATTTCAATGCTTTGGATCTGAGGCTGTTAAAAACCAATTGGATGGTTTAGTAGAAAAAAAGTTTAATCTTCATCCCTCAGATATTTTGTTATTCAAATTAATATTATTTTCGTTATTATCTTTGTCCCTCACTTACTCTACTGTCTGCAAATTATTAACAGAAATGCTTTTTCTAGAGGTGTCCAAAATAAAGTTGCAAGAAGAATGACTTAAAACTCACCCTGGTAATACAAAATACAAAATTTGCACCTTTGGATAACAAAATTTCTGCTCACAGTGGTATCACATACAAATCTTGCAGTGAAATTTGATAAATTTGCAGCTTTGTAGGGTACCAGCCTGCCACATACTTTAAGTCACTCAGACCACAATTAACTGCCAATTGCTAATGCTTCAATCTAGTCAAGCACCTGAGTACTCAGCAAGCACACCGGTGCTGCTTTGCTGAAGACTCAAGAGTATGTTGACTTTGCTCTCCAAGGACAAGATGACTTCATACAGAACTGCAGTTACACCTTTCTGGCTGTTCAAGCATGCAAAATATTCCAAGCAGCCTTTATAGCAAACATTTCTATAAAACAACATAAAAAATCCTGGAGTTTGCTTTACTCCAGCAAATTAATCCACTTTCTGAAGCTTGCACACAAAGCATCTATGAGAGCTTGTGTCATCTACCTGATTTTTGACACACACAAACGCACAAGTCGAAATATGAACACACCTGATAACCTCTGCACAAAGCTATTCCACTCACTTTAATACCCTGTAGTATCTCCAGAATATTATGAGCATGAAGTTAGAAAGCAATCAATGGTATACCCAGCATGCTGTGCTGGCAGAAGGACCTTGACAGGTTGGGCAGAGAAGAACTGTCTGAAGTTCAACAAAGGCAAATGCAGGGTAATGCACCTGAGGAAGAATACCCCAGGCACCAGTGCAGGCTAGGGACCAACCTGCTGGAAAGCAGCTCGGCAGAGAAGAACCACGGGGTCCTGGTGGACAACAAGCTGTCCACGAGCCAGCAGCGTGCCCTGGGGGCCAGGAAGGCCAATGTCATCCTGGGGTGCATTAGAAAGAGCATTGCCAGCAGGCAGAGGGAGGTGATCCTGACCCTCTGAGGGCACATCTGGAGTGCTGTGTCCAGTTCTGGGCTCCTCGAGACAAAAGAGACATGGAGCTCCTGGAGCAGGTCCAATGGATGGGTAACAAAGGTGATTAAAGAACTGGAGCATCTCTCTTAAGAGGACAGGCTGAGAGTGCTGGGCCTGCTCAGCTTTGAAAAGAGGTGAGTCAGATGGGACCTCATCAATGCCTACATGCCTCTGAAAGGAGGGTGTCAAGAGGATGGAGCCAGGCTCTGCTCAGTGGTGCCAAGCAATAGCAAGAGAGGCAATAGGCAGAAACTGATGCACAGGAAGTTCTACCTGAACATAAGGAAGAACTTCTTTACTGTGTGAGTGACTGTGCACTGGAACAGATTGCCTAGAGAGGGTGTGGAGTCTCCCTCACTGGAGATATTCAAGAACTGCCTGCATGCAATCCTGAGCCATGTGCTCTAGCCTTGTGCCTTGCTTGAGCATGGAGGTTGGAGCAGATGACTCACTGTGGTCCCTTTCAACCTGACCCATTCTGGGATTCTGTAAAAAGTAACAAATATGGGTGCACCACTGACTTACAGTCACCAGTCAAAAAATGGAAAGTTCAAAAGCCCAAAGTTTTGGGCAATGTAGCCTGGGCTGCAGTGTCGTTTAAGGTATGCGTGAGTATGCAGTTAAAATAAAGCACACTGATATCCATGGGGAGAAGGATGGCTGTTCAATGTAACACTACTTCATTATAGAGAATTATAATAAATTAAGGTTACAAAAACCTGGGCAGTAGCAATCACTTGCAACTTTACATATGATACCTATTGCGTTCAACTATTTTTCATTACAAGTAAAATTTATCTCTGTCCATTATTTAGACATGCACAGAGATTATGATCTGGAAACTTCATTCCTTTCACAACAATTAGTACTGCAGTTTATATGCAAAACTTTGAACTTTTCTTATATTTTTGTTGTTGCTCCTTTAAAGAAATTAATGTTCAGTTAGCAGTCTGATGAACTAAACTGAATTCATGTGACAACTGCAACACTTATTTTGCCTGGGCTAGTCTAATAGAAACAAAATCCATCAGTAAGAAGTATTTTTAACACTTCTGACTTGCAGCAAGCTTCCACCTGTATCACTCCAGTCGATATGTAACTTTCAATGCTGCTGAGTCATAAGACTTTGAGGATTCTCTGTTTTTTTGAATAAGTAACCCACAGAATACACAGGGGAAACAAGCACACATGAAGGGAGAACAATCCTGTGCCTCCAAAGAGAGGGAGTAACACATATGGCTTTAAAACTAAGTAAAAACTGTGATACTGCTTCTCTTTGCCAGCATATGCCATGACTGAGAGCTGTGCACTAGCACATTTTTTGACTGATGGAGCATCCCAGCCCTGCATTGGTTGGAATTGCTACCACCAGGTGCTGGGATGGCAAAATTCAACTCCAATACTAATTTTTCTTCCAACACAGCAACAAACTGACTAGCACCACACCAGGCTGTCCTCAACACCCTACCTGCAACACTCAAGTTGGATGAGCATTTCCCCAGGTAGCAGCACTGCCTTAAAAGCTTCCCTGGCCCCATGCTGTCTCCTTGTCCGTACCAGCACCCTGTCCCTGCTTCCCCACCACCTACCCAGCGAGCCAACAGCTAAACCCCAATGACACCATGGATACGAGGGCTTGCAAAATTTGTACCAAGTCCACGCCACAAAGGGTTGGTATCATTACCACCACCAGCACTACCTCTGTCTGCCTTACATTAATCACTATTTTCCAGGACTTTTCCGCTTTCCTCAGCATCTCTTGTATTTTGATTACAGCTAGAAATCTCTGCTCTGCAGAGGTACTCTAATAATAAGCCATGATGGCACCATTTGTCTGTTGGTGAACTCATAAATCACTAAATTCCCTCAAGTGATTCAGCACACAAATATAACAGCTACCTCTGTCTGCCTTACATTAATCACTATTTTCCAGGACTTTTCCGCTTTCCTCAGCATCTCTTGTATTTTGATTACAGCTAGAAATCTCTGCTCTGCAGAGGTACTCTAATAATAAGCCATGATGGCACCATTTGTCTGTTGGTGAACTCATAAATCACTAAATTCCCTCAAGTGATTCAGCACACAAATATAACAGCTAGTTCCAGTAG
>NW_008685128.1:92268-95353 GCF_000695815.1 Acanthisitta chloris | reverse complement strand
AGGGAAAGGCAGGACAAAAACAGACCCCTCTGGCTTGTAGGTTTCTGGCCATCCAGAGATAACAGCCCTGAAGGGGAATTGTGTCACATTAAAATACAACACCCTGTGCTTGCCATTCATTTAGCTGAAGGCTGACAAACTCCTGCTCACCTTTTGCAAATCAAGTTGCTTCTTGCTACCTCAAACCTTAGACCTTTAACTGCAGATCACTGAAACACAGACTGTGTCTAGGCAGTAAGTCACAGTTTAATTTCATTTTACAAATTTCTTCTTTCCCCCTTGGTGTCAGTAAGCCCCCTGTTGATGCTCTAGTGTTTGTTGCAGACTTCTTCATATTGCCCCATCCTGGTGTATCACAATGGGATCGAGGTTCACGTTGCTCAAAACCAGTTTTGCAAGAAGTTTTAATGGCATTTTACGATTAAATAATTTTATTTCACTCAAGGGCATCCTATCTCCTGAAAAATACTCCTGAAGCAACAATAGATTTTTTTGCTGTAAGACCAGAAGTTCTGGTACAGAAATTTCATTTTTAACACAGCAAACACTAAGAAAAGCATGAAGAATCAACCTCTAATAAAAGAATTAGAATTACAGTGAAGGCAACCATTCACACATTCTTTCAAATGTTCCCTAGGAAGAAAAAGGCTCAGGAAGTGGGCATACTTGTAACAAAATGACTGCCCTATCTGTTTAATGGAAGAAATCAGGGCAAAGTTATTCAAAATAAAAATACTGTGTGAGACAGTCCTGATCAGCAGATTTTCCTGCCACTGCATAAACTAGATGGGATGTGAAGATTCATCCAACATTGCACAGAAAGAAAGCAAAGATAAGATAATAAAGGTAGTAAAATCCATGACAAACACCAAACACCTGCTAGCAGATGGCTGCAGAGAGTTAGGCTCCAAACCAAAAAAATAAGCATGTGCAAATTATGTTCAGAGGAATATTTTCAAACAAAGCCTGTGCTAAATTTTGCATGAGGAGGCAGCACACATGCTGAGGCTCTAGGGCTCAAAGCTTCATTTTCGTGACACCGATGAGAACAAGGGCCTTGCTAAAACTAATTTACAAGCTCAAGTGCTGCCACAGTACATATTTGAGAACATTCAGAGAAATGTGTCCTTTCCCTGTGACTTCGTAGATTATCCAGAGCCATCTCACATTCAGCCTGGGGCACCAAGGAACACCATCAGTCCTCAGGTGCGACACCTCTGCCAGCTCTTGTGCCTGCCCAGCCACATTTCTTTAGTATACATTATGTTACACACACACACTCTATTACATTTATTAAAGCAGCCACGTAACTTTAGGTACTTTTATTGTCATGTTTACGTAAGTTTTTATGTGTGATACTTTCCCATTTGCATCTTTAGTAATTCTAAGTTAGCTTCAATCTACAACAGAGTGCAAGCCAAACACAATGGCCTGAAGTGCAAAGAAACACTTTCTTGAAAATCCTTTTTCTTTTCTTCAGAAGTCCAGAAAAACAAAGACCTAGATACTTTAAAAATGCATCTAATTTTTCAGTAAAATGGTTCAGTAAGCACAGTTATCTAGTAATGAAATGAACCAGTCAGTGCACTTCATTATATTAGTGTCTACAGATGTAAAGGGAGAGGCTGTGCCTGTCAAAATCTGGTTTGAAGAAGAGTTTGCTGCTCTGCTCAGCCCCCAAGAGATGGATGTCTGCCTGCCCCAGCCCACGCCATGGCTTTCCTCTGAACTTGGGCACAACACATGTTAAGCCAGATTGTTACAGATCTTCACTCTTTTTGAAGGATTTTAAGCCTGTAGTAAACAAGGGATTTGAAGATTTCTTTAATTTCAAATTTAATTTCAAATGGAAGTTAAAGGCCTCTCCCTAAAACCCATCTGTCAGCCAACATGAAAGCAAGGTGGTGCTGATAAAACAGCATGTCTGTGTCCCAGCAGCTTGTACCATCTGTATATATCGAAGAGTAACAGGCTTAACTCCTGCCCATAAAACTGCCTCCAAAACCAGCTCTGTAAGAAAACTGTCTCCACTTCACCGTTTTATCAGTAACCTATGGCAGGAATTTCAGTTAAAGATCCACAGTACTGCAGATGGGACAGCAATGCAGACCCAAATTTGAAGGGCAGGAGCAGAAATGACAGCACTGACTGTACATTAACCTTTGGTCCACGGAGTGGGAACTCTACAGCTCTTCTGTTTTCCAGAGGCTCAGTCAAAACTGACAGTGAACCCACTGACGTGTCTGTATTGACCCTTCATCCTTAATGTTCCAAGAAGTTATTTTCCATAACTACAGATGTTGGGGGAGAAAGGGGGATGCGGGCGTTGCTGTTTTTGAGTGAAGCCATCCACTGTGTTTTAAGCATCTGAAAGTAAGGGCAGGGGTCCTCCTACAGACATTTTCACATCATCAAAGTGCCTATTGCTTTACAATTCTTTTCTGCTTCAAAGAAGTCCTTGAATGCTTCTGTATTCCTGTTTTCAACCAAATTCAAAAAGGTAGAGTACACCCACTAAAAAGTGGTTTATTGTTCTGTTATTTAGCAGGCATAGCAACAAATACACCCCGATGCAACAACTCTCAAGTAAAACACTTTCGCTATTCACAACATTCATCCCTTTATTAGGCTACAAAAGGCAACAATTTGGGCCAAGCAAAGCTCTTCTACTAGATCAAAAACTGACTGGTAATTCTAGCTGTACTACACCTCAGAATCTTCCACAAAGGGTATCTCCCGGGACCACAAGGAGGTGTGACCTCTGCAGCTATGCCCAGTTAGTAACTATGGTCCTGTCTTAAGAGAGTCATAGGTTTCCCCTTCGGATCTCTTCTTCTAGGCACCAACCACTCACACTTGCAAACTTTTTTGCCCTGCACCACAAATCAAAATATTGCCTCTCAAACATTACCAAGAAACAGGCTGCAAAGCTCATCTTGGGAAGATGAGAAATTTTTTAATCGAGTGGCTCTCCCAGTTCCTCAGTGCATAGGTTACATCTGCAAAGCTTCTCCCACAAATGAGAGAGTATGTCTTGCAGACACAGTCCCCTCCCTAACAATTATATAATCTTGTCTAATTTATT
>NW_008685128.1:60291-92252 GCF_000695815.1 Acanthisitta chloris | reverse complement strand
GGAATAATGAAATCTAGAGATGTCACTCTGGATAGTTTGACTCCATCCTGCCTCAGTCACAGAGCTCCTATGTGGTTCTGTATAAGTAAAAGCCTTTCCTCCTCCTCCCACACTGTGGTTAATTGCTTCTTCTCTGTTCTCTGCAGCCCCAGCAGACTTTTCAGATCTAATTTTTACTTTTCACTCCATCATTGCAGCAGTCCTGCTTGACAAATCTGTAAGAGGACATGCTCAGCTGCTGTGAAAGGCTGGTGAACACATTGGTGAATGAAGCACAGCTGCTTGCAGTGGAAAAAAAGATTATAAAGCAAAGCATGCCACCCGTGGGTGCTTGCTGCAGCATCATTGGTGGGGGGTGGGGGTGGTTTTTGAAGCAGGGGAGCTGGATTTTGAGATTCCAAGTCCTATCCTAAACTGACAGCAGTATGTCTAGCTAAAACAGGCCTTCTGCAGCGCTATAAAAAGTCAGCCATGAAAAGTTGGGAGGTGCTGAAAGCCAAAGTAAGGTAAAAAAGACTGTTTGATCCTGCATACAGAATCACAGAGGGAAATACTGGGCTCCTCAAATGGAAGGCTGAAAAAAAAATAGCAGAAATTGCTTGATCTACAGAAAACATTCAGTAAAACTCACAGAAAGGAATAAGCCTGAAAAAGTACCAGTACTAGAAAACTCTAAGGAACAGATTTGAAACACAAAAGACTTAATGAGCCCGTTTTGTGAAGATTTAGTAAGATTTTGTCAAGATTCCCCAAGCAGAATTCTGGCCACAACCTAGTAGGAGAAAAAAAATCCATGAGGACAGTGGTGCCTTCAAAGATAGCAGCACTTTTACTCCAGAAAAAGTATGTGCCCTCAGAGGCTGCTTTACACAGTACTGCCTGAAAGATGCCATTACATGCCACTGCCATTCTGTTTGAAAAACATCCTGTCCCTTTGTACAGCAAGCTGCAGTAGAAGAAGCACAGAAATGTTCCTCAAAGCCCTGGCCACCTCGGCCTGGAAAGGAAGTGCAATGGACAAGAGATTATTTTAACCATCCATGTCCCTGAAAATTGTCATGAAAAACAAAACCTGAGATGTTTTCTTCAACAATATTTCTTCTACAAAACAGCTGAATTCAGTTTCTTCCACACTGAAGCGCACACATCCCTGTCAAGTACTTAAGAGTGACATGTAGGGGGTGCAAGGAATGGGAAACAAAAGGGAAAGAAAAATCAAAATATTTCTGAACCCCACCTCATGTGCTGAGGGTTTCCTATGACAAGAATGGTGCATCAGAAAAGACTCCAGATATTTGGGAATGTTCCTTTTACCAAGGTAAGATTCTTCTGGTCCTATCCCTCTTTTTTTTCTGACAGGGCTATAACAGAGTAATTCTCCATTACCCAGGGTTTAGATCAACCAAAGGCCTTTTGTACTCCATATCTAGCAAAAGGTATTTGGGGAACTGGCTGAAAGATGAGTTTTCTTATAAGAAGGCAGATTTTCCAAGAACCTCTGCACCAGAGGTCAGAGACACTATCTGAATTCACTAACCCAGGAAGGCTCAAGAGGAGGAAACAGGAATGTCATACATATGGATGCTGCACATGTTCTTGGAAAATCACCACCTATTACCTCAAGAAAGGACTTATTTCTCCCCCAGGACAGAAAAATGACATCTGTACACCACTGAAACAGTCTTCATACCAGAATAATCAGTCTAGTGTTGAGATGCTGTTAATGAAAAAAATCAGCAATACTAAGAAAAGCCTCAGGTAGGGTGAATTATTTTGCTAAGACACATTCTTTTCATAATTTTCAGGCTCTTCTGTATAAAGCTACACTTTGATTTTTTTTCATGTGCACCTCAAAATATTAATTGCCTTCTGTCTTGTGGTGTTCTGACTTTTCTGAGATTCCCTATATTCCCTGTACTCAAGTTCTCTCCCAGTTACACATTTCTTCGTGACTGATGACCTCCCTGACGTTTCTGTCAGGTTAAATAGCAGAGCATGGCATGACTCAAGCACCAAACAAATACCAAAAAAAGGCTGCTGAGAGAGAATTTATGTGTGGAAAGGCAGCACAGACTGCTCACAGATCAAGAGCTCTTGGTTCCCATAGCAAGTGACAGAAACCAGCAAAGCTGCATTGGATACTACTGGATCATAATTCCCATCAACTGCTCCTCCAACTCCTGCCCTGAGACTGGTGAGGATACTGCCTGCCATGCTCCAAATTAATGAGAAAAGCTAGAGGCATGTGTGCCACGGTATGTACTTGACAATCATAGCATGGAAAGAGTAGGGAAAAGCTGAGGTGGTGTCATCTCCTCATTTGGTGATAAAGGATCAACACAGATCCTTTCCCAGACAAAGCACTTCTTAATTTACAGGAGCTCCTCAGTTTCAGGTGTGAGTACTGGACCTCTTCAGGGCTGTCTCTTGCACCCTAATGGAGTAATGTAGTCAGCACAGCTTAGACAGCAAATAAAGAGGAAGCCCCTTGTTTGGTTTTAACTGTTTTCAATCTATATGCTAAATAGCTCATCTAAAGTAGGAAAGCCATTAACCATTCCCAGGGTTATTCAAGGCAACATTCACCCTTCTCTGTACTCAGTAAGGTTTTAATGAAGTTGGTCTCCAAAATGTCAAAAGCGAAAAAGAATCCAGTACCTTTTAAAAAACAAAAACATTTCTAAGAACCTTTTCAGAAATTATTAGCATAATTGCATACTATTATTTGATAAAGATGCCTGACACTGTGGGACCCATTTTAGTGTTCTTCCTTATATTTGGTATTTATATTTAAATATAACTTAGTGGTATTTCTAAAGAGCAGATATATTCCAATCTTAAGCAATCTTCTATTTGTAAATCTTTTTTCTTCCCCCACCTGCCTTCAGGTTTTCACAAGCTATAGGATGTCTGAATTTCAAAACCGATTATGCTTCATACATGCCACCAAATGCAGAACTTGTAATACTGCAGCTATTAAAACCACCTTCTGTGGCTGTTGAGCTGCACAATGAGCTGCACACTGGCTGTCAGTGTTGTGCTCCCTCTCTCACAGCAGGCAGCAGACATGTTTTGCAGCAAGATCTGCAAATGAAAATCTCCAAGCAGTTTAAAATTTTGTGCCTCCCTTCTGGCTGAAAAGACACTTAATGCACATCACTACGTAAGACGTAGTTTGGAAAATGGGCTCTGAAATGGCAACAACATCCAGTAAGAAGTAATTGGATTAATGAATTCATTAAGGCCCTATGTATTCGTACTAGTGTCTTGTTAAAGATACCCATCAAATGGAAATATAGCATAAAGATTAGATGCCTGGAAATAATTCAGTACAACTGGGACTAGTAATCCCCTGTGCTCTGCATTATTATATGATGAGGTGTTTCTCATGGGCAATTCTTGGTAACTGGAGTAAAGCATCTGGTATTAGGTGTAAGGCTAGAGAAGGCCCCGCTAGTCACTGATGTGTAGAAGGAGTAATGACCATAAGCACATAGAGAGGTGGAAATAATAAAAATGCTACAGACATTTAAGCTCTAGACATCAAAAGCCATTTCAAATGCTAGCATTCCAATAAGGAATATACCACATTTTAAACAAGGAAATGTTTACTTTAGCAAGCTTTCAGTTTTCTTCCCCCTGCCCTCCTTCCAAAACATCTTCATACAGCATGTTTCTTTATAAAATTTGGATTCTTTTTCCTTCAGTAGTAATTGAATTCAGTTGTTGCTCTCTCTCTTTTTCTTCTGGCAAAGAACAGATATCAGTGTGAAATCAAGTTCAGGCAGTAAATGCTTCTGCAATACCATCTTGCGCAAAGGCTCTGATGAGTGACTGAATAACTCTAAGCAGCAGCTGAAATAAATAACTCCATAAGCAGCAGTTTAAGAATTCTGCAGAAATACTGTGTTGATTACTAACACCCTGAGCAATCACTTCCCATAACACTGCTGAGCCCTGAATATTCTACTTGTGGAGACCAAATTTCCACTGAAATTGTTACCATCTGTGGGTGAAGGACTGTGTCATATTACCACTGATGTGGGAAAACAAGAAACCACTTTGAAGCTTTGCAAAGTTTACAGGTAACTGGATTAACAATTACCTGACAAAATGCGATTTTGCTCTATACAGGGCAAAGCCTTTACTTATCTTGCAGAAGGGATGGCAATGTGCCTCAGCTCTGAGGCAGCTGGGATGGGACAGCTTGAGGGAGACAGCAGAACTGACTCACACATGGTAACTCAAGGAAGCTGAAAGACAAGCAGTCAGGTAGACCAAATGCAACATCACATTCTGCATTCAGAGAGCACTACTCTTCAGAAATAAAACACTAATTATTAGCAACAGACAACTGATAAATACCAGCATTTCTTCATATAAGGATAGTTGTGAAGTAAGCCAAGTTTGTAAGTATTAGGGCAACCGAGAACTTGTCTGCAGCTACCATATACTGGTTTTCCAAAGAATGCCTTCATGGTCAGAAGCTTCAAGTTGTTCGAGTTATAAAACAGATTCTGATACAAGGTTCAAAGCAAAACCTGACTGATTTACATATATTAGAGATCACAGAGTCTGAGGGAGGCTCCTGATGTCAGGAGAAAGGGAACTGACTATAGGTAAGTCTGTCTCAATTCAGTTTCTGGGAAAATCATGCATCAAGTCCTAACTTAAAGTCATTTCTGTCAGAGAGATGATGATGATTTGCAAGAGCCAGTTTAACAACAGTAAATCATGCTTGATCAACCTGACTTGCCTTCTAGGATGAAATGGCAAGATGGATAAGAACAGAACAACAGATACCATCCACCTTAATTTTAGCAAGGAATACACCACCATCTCCTTGTCGCAACACCTTTGTATCCAAGTTGGGATGTCAAGGTTTGCATGGATGCACTCCTAGCTGAGTGAAAACTGGCTGAGGTCAAGCTCAATGGGTAGTGGCTCACGGTTGTACTCAACCTCAGGGCTTCATTTCAGCACTTGTTTTGTTTAATGTACCTATCAATGAGGAGACCACAGGCTGGCTAATGAGGAAGACTGTACATTAGATTAGACTAATCACCTATCTCACTAGGTATGCAGATTTTTGGAGCCACTCCAGATAAAAAAAGAAAATAATTTAAAAAAACCCCAGAAAATAGTTTCCAAAAAAACCCAGAAAATAGTTTTTAAAAACCCAACAATGCATATACAATTTCTGGCTTCTATCATTAAACAATGCCAGAGGAAAGGGTATAGGATTTTGTTCACCAAGACCCAACTCTCCATGCACCTTTTCAAGGATAAGATGTGAAAGCAATGACTGATACTAATGATGAGGCTGAATTGCTCTGAATAACTAAGACAAAAGCTTTGTATTGTTGCTAACCCTCCCATGAGGGCACTCAATAAGCCAGAAGTCAGTGTAATATACTTTCTGCATTTTGTGAAAGTCAACAACTTCTGTGAATGCACAATGCCAAGTATACATTTCATGTAAATATTACTATCTACAAAAATCCCATTTACTTTATAACAAAACTGCTCCTCTCCAGTTCTCATTGAAAGAATTAAACTCAGTGAACACAGCAGCTACCAAGAGTTGGTAGAAGATGTTTGTATTTTTTTTCAAGTGATTAATTCCAACCTGTTTTACAATTTCCTCGTTGTTGTACATGAGTCATTGTGGACAGAAACTAAGTCAGGATTAACACAATGTCATGTTCTATTGAGAACTGAACCCTGCCCTTAAGGATAATATAAACAGCATGTTACATGCAAATACTGAGGGCTATATAATAAAATAATACTTGCTATTTGCACAGACTTTATGCTCAGTCTGTGCCTAGAGCCTTAGTGTAATCCACAGTATCAGAAGGAAGACTTTTTTAAAATTCACATTCCTTGCACCACATCAACAGATACAAAAAAATTAAGAGAGTAAATGGATTTTAGAGTAAGGTGAACAACAGTAAGGACAACATTAAACTCCAAAAAGAACAGTAAATATATGACAAAATTAGACTGAATAAATCAAGACTAACCACTGGAATGGAACATTCTGTAATGTATCTGAAAGGTCTATAAAAACTTTGCAGATTTCTGCCCATAGTCAAGTGTTTAGCTGAACCATCACTGAAAAAAATTAAAGCTCTAAGCATCTGTCCCAAGTGTGCAAGACAACACAAGAATAATATTGAAGAAATTAAAGTCAGTGCATTATGTATTTTTATATATGTTTGACAACATGTATATAAATATATATGAACAGATGTGCATCTTAGGAGTTCCTGCACAGAGAGAACAGTAACCTAGCTGAAGTGTTTCATGGGCATTGCTCAGGAGAACCCAAATTCCATTAGGACACGGTTACACACGACAGCAGGAAAGAGACAGCTTCAAAGAACAGGTTAGTAATTGGTTAGGAGTGAAAACCTTCAAAGCAGCAGATGAAAACTGATGTTGCTCTGTGCAGTTCCTCTGATGTCAGCAGCAAGGTAGACAGATCACTAGCAGTGCTGGCAACCAAAATTGGGGAGAAGACCAAAAAAAAGTGCACCACTGCAACATCTGTTGGTGATGCTGCCTCTTCTCCCAAATGCCTCTGCCCTAACTGCCCAGAAGCCAATCCCACCTCTCAATGCTCCTCTCTGAAGTCCAGCAGAGGAGACACCTTGTCAAACTCATAACATACTCAGGCGAGGACTAATCAAAGAGAAGAGCAAAAGTATCCTTGCTTGCTTTTGAAGTCAAAGCACCAACCATAAAAATCTCACCTAAACAGGATTTAATTTTTCAGATAAGAATTTTGTACAGGCCATCATGGTTAAAAACCTCTTTTCTTCTTAGAGGTATCACCTGAACTCTGCTGTCTAACCAAGGCTTCAGACCATGGCTGCCAAAAGAGGTTAAAGGTGGGCCCCTCTCAGAGGGGTCTGCTGGTGCAGGAAAGGTGCCCAAGCACTTATTGCAGCACAGCCCTTCTTGCTTAGAAAGAAATCTGAACCTTCCATGTCAAATAAAAGGGTCAAGTGAGCTGATGTTCCAATTCAGCAAAACAAGTACTTTCCTTCTAGCAGTACTTTACAAAAAATAGAAGAAAAAACCCCTTTTGCCAAATGAGAAGCCCAATCAATGAGTTCTTGAGCCGGTTTTCCCCAAAGGTGAAATTTCATTACCTCATTTCATCCTCAGATACACTTGTCATGTGATTAAAAGAAATCTTGAGAGAAAATGATGGGAAATTCTATAGCAGAGAGAGGGGGAGCAGGAAGAAAGGGGAATTCTACTGATCATCTACTGATACCCAACTTCTAAGAGGAGTCAGCCCATATCTTCTAGTGTGGCACACAGGCCACAATACCATGAAGACACCGCTCAGACTTTCTCCCATGGACATGTAGTTGACAAGAAGAGGATTTCTGGACAGTGAGCAACCTCAGAGAGACATTCCTTATAACCTGTATTGCAGGAAGAAGGGAGGGGGACAGACAGAAAGAGGTAGCACCTCAAACCACTCTGGAGGCTCTGAAAGGCATCCTCCCACCTCTCCAATGTCCTTAACTAAACCAGCTGGCCTCACCACAGCACATGCTGCTTTAGAGAACACTTAAGAGCTTTACCTCTGATAAGGTACAAAATCCTGCTGTAAACAGGTTCTGTTGTAACCGACAAGGTAACAGTAATTGTACAGGGGGTCACATATAATAAAAATGACATTAGTTTAACTTGAAATTACACCTTTCTCTCTTATTAGAACTTAGAAGTTACTCTTCAAATACCATAGGAGACAGTTTGTAAATTGCAGGCAGTTACAAAACTGAAAATTGAAACAAAGCCTTACAGCTGCCAATCATTTCAGAGTTTCACAAAAAGGAAATGTGCATGAGACTTCAGTATTACTCCTTTATGATCAGCCAAAATAAGTTGGGGTATCACTGTTCATTAATAAAGGAGAACAAATGAAGTACTAAAAAGGTTCTGGATAGGCTACAGAAAAAAAAATGCTAGATAAAGATTCAATCAGATTTCAATCTGATAACATTGTTTCCCACACTGAGAACAACTGACATCAAAGTGTTTATTATTTGCAGAATGGAGCAAGAGGGCATGTGGAAAGGAAGTTCACGCTGTAACTACATTGAAATTTGACTCTTTTTTTTTTTTTTCCCAAAATCTTAAAACAGGAAAAGAAACATGGAAGATTTATCACTTCAGTGCTCTACAGCAATACAAGAGTGATAGTGATTTACACATGCCAGATTTTCTATTTTCAAAGTCAACCCAGTATTTACTAGCATAAAACCCAAGAGAACTAGAAAAAAACAACACTCTAGGTATCCAAGTATTTCATGCATCACTAATGAGCATGGGAGCTTGCATTTTCAATAAAGAGCATGGGAGCTTGCATTTTCAATAAATTGTGAATACTGTAAATGTAATTTTAGATTGGCTTAGGCCAACCCAGGTCAATGTTTCTCTCAGAAAAGGTTTGTTCAATACTCTCCTCTTCCTCAGCTGCACCCCCAGCCTGTTCTCCTGCCAGCATTACCACACCTGTGACCATACAATCAGCAAGATGAGACCCCTGGGTTTTGAGACACCCACTGCTGAAAGGCAATTTGAGGATTATTTATTTCAACAGCACAGCTCACATTTACTGTTTCCCAACTAATCACTGCTGACTGAGATGAGCTGGGCTGAGCTGCAAGAGGAAGGCTGGAGGACAGGCAGCAGAAAGACAACCCCAAATCCATCAACCTCTGAATGCATCCTCCAACTCTGTTCTAGCAAAGTGTTCACAGATGGCTACTGGCCACCCTACAACAGTGCAGGCACCATCAGAGGGAAACTCTGCTTGAAAGACTTCAATGCTTCCCAGATTAGAAAAAAAGGACATAATTCAAACTTAGCCAGGTTATAAAACAGAAGAGACAAAAATTGGCTGGGACACAGGGAATTTGAGGTCAACTACAGATCTTATAAGGGATTTCACTGTAAAAGGCAAATATTCCTGAACACTGTTATCCAAAAAGATAATCTCACACATAAGATGACCACAGTATGCAAAGGAAAGGAGTTTGCCTACAAAATATTTTGTTCAGATTGAATAAACAAATCCCAGAAAACAGGTAAAAGGAAACAGCTCCAGCCATAGGCTCCTGTGCATGCTGTTGATCATTTCTCATCTGCACTGTGAAATACAGACATTCCAGTCATAGGAGGCTATGTCAGAGGTTTAGGTTCGATATTAGGAAAAGGTTCTTCACCCAGACAGTTGATGGGGCCTGGAACAGGTTCCCTAGGGCTGTGGTCACATACCAAATCCGCCAGAGTTCAAAAAGTGTTTGGACAATGCTCTCAGGCACATGGTGAGACTCTTGGGGATGTCCTGTTCAGGGCCAGAAGCTGGACTTGATCTTTGTGGGTTCCTTCCAACTCAGGATAATCTCTGATTCTAGGGCTGGGTGGTCCTGTGTAATGTGTCATAAAAATGGTAAGCTAGTCCTTTTCCCAAAGGGTCTGCAATCTCTGTTGGGTGGACTGGTTCCAGACAGCTGTAGTCACAGGAACTGATCATGAATAGTCAATAATCTTCTGACAGATTAAGAATGTTGACAAGGGGAATGACTTGACAAAATAACAGATGTTCAGAAACAGCATCCTAGGTTAAATCATAATAAAAATGTATAAAAACACATCATATGTAAGACCAACTCAATGAAGAATAGCTAAGGGAAAAGCTAATATAAAATCCAGCCTCCTTCAAAGCATGGAGCATCAGGCTTCCTAAGAAGCAGACACTGCTTATGTATTCACCCGAGTACCTTCTGGAAAGAAAAATAGAGAAATAGAAGCTGGTATTACCACAGAGCCAAAATTATTTTGTGTTACCAAAATTAACTTTGATATCAAGTGGTTATGATTCAATTTTCTGTTGACCTAGTTGCAATGATCTAATGGGAAAAAAAAAGGAGTACTTTAAATATTTTACACATCAAGAACTCACTGACAAAGCCACTGGGAGTTAAAGATCAAACACAGTAATGCAGAAAGTAAATAACTTCCAAGAATCATGATCTTCACTCCTTACCCCACTACAGCTTTTTGCCATCTTTCAGTATTTCAAACTGAACAATTGTGAAGCATTTTTTATTGCCAAGTTAAGTACAGCAGTTTTAGTAGAAAACTAAGATACAACTCTTACCTATCACTTCTGCATTTTTTAGGCACATGCAAAAAACTCCTGGGTGGAAAACAACAACAAAAATTCAGGAGATCAAGAAAAAAGGTTTTTATTAAAGTTGTTTCTATTTTTTGAAGCACACTCATATGTTCTACTAAAACTGAAAGACTTGTATTAGCTTCAGGTTGACAATTTTAACTGGAAAAAATTCCACTTGAAGTTCACTTTGTGATCATTAAGAAAGTGTCCATATGGTTCTGAACATACTAAAAAACTATTACTTCTCAACCTGGAGGTCAGTTAGAAACTTCAAAATATCAGAATAAAGTTTAAATCCACAGCAAAAACAAAATGCTGAACTGCTCATATATACACTAAAACAGATGAAATCGTTCATGAGGAAAGACTGCAATCAGTAAATCAGCAGCAACTCTTCAGGCTAATTAAGAATTAAAGCTATTAGTTTTATTTTGTTAACAAGGAGGCTGTGGACATGATTAAGTATCATGCTGGTATTATCTATGTATAAATAGGTCAAGTCTAAGAAATTTAAAGCAAACTGGCCACACACAACTGCTTTGCAGAACCAGATTTTCCCCTTCTATCACTATGTGACTCTCCTACACTGGCATTTTCTTCACTTTTAACCTGATGAAGGCAGAATTGGAGAAGAACAGAGTATAATCCCTTTCAAATAAGCCATTTCAAGTTGCCTCATGGAGAATGAATAAATAAATGCAAGCAGATGATTAAACAAAACTACCCAGACATTCCCATCAGATGCTTACTTTGACAAGTGAATGCCAGTGCATTCCCACCTCTGGGTACCACAGTTCCCTTATAGGAAATTTACAGTTCCTATAACAACAGCAATGAGTAACCTACAGAAACCTGTGATACCTCCTCTGCTAATAGGCTAAGACTAGCAGGTAGATGGTGGTGGCAGGAGAGAAACAAGAGATCACACTGTAGGAGACAGAATACCTGCCCACCAGCAGCTTCCTAGCTTCCTGGGGTCAAGCTGGTGGCCCCTCAGACCACCCACTCCCATCCCAACCACTTACCCCCTTCCCTGACCTCCACACAGCTCCCCAAGCACACAAGCCTTACACACAATCAAACTGGTTCCTTAAAAAATACACTACTGCTCCACTTCTTTTGGAAGATGGAGGGCTGCTACCTGTGGTCTACTCAGCTCTCAGTGCTGTTGACAAACCATGTCAACGTATAGGAGCTTCAAGAGAAGTAAACTTAAAACCCCAAACAAAACCCAAACAAACAACAACAACCCCAAACAAATCACCACTACAAAAATTATCAAAAGTATGAATTGACAGAATTTGAAAGAGCTCTGTTAAAAACAACAAACCAACACACCAAATGCAACTGCATGAGAAAGTTCTTGGGTTTCTGATGCCACTCATCCCATGACAAGCACACCAAAAATTGCTTGCTTTTCCAGTTTCAAAGAGAATTTACTAACTCTGCGGACTCATCAAAACCTGAGCTCCCAGGTGGTTAGCGGATGCTTGGTTTTTACAAATTGCATATAACCATTCTCAACTTGTATTTTCCATGGCAGAAATTTTCTGCAAGCAAACAAACCTTCACATTTTAACACAAAATGTCTGCTGCTGCACAGCCATGCTTAGCATCAACGAGTATAAGCTTTCATGTGCAAGAGAGAAGAACCAAAAGGGAATTTCTGATTGAATGACAAAGATGCTTGTGCTTGTGGGTAAGGGAAGGGAAGTGTTGAAGCATGTTTGACCTTCAAATGTCAGCATGTCCATCTTGCACAGATGTTTACACAAGCATGAAGCACTGTAACTATTCCCCCAGGGACACACTCAGCGCAGAGATCCATCCAGTGGTCGGGTGGCTGGTGTTGTCCCAGCACAACTCTGTGGACACAGCCCCACAGCCCCTGAATCCCAGCTTGCCATTTCATGGGAATGCTGCTGGGTCTGGGCCTGGCCAACGGTGAGGCCATATCTCTCCTTCCTCCTGAGGTTTTGAGTGATGAGGTCTGATGAATAAATCTGTGCCAGACCTAAGTGACTTCCAGCACTTGGAGCAGAGCCCTGTATTGCTGCCATGCCTCCCCCTGCCAGTTATGGACAATTTATGCTTCGAAGGCAGATAAATGCTGAGGTCCTGTGCTGTTACATCCTAAGCACTAGCTTTATCTTTGCCTGAAGGGCAATGTGCCCTAACTGAGAAATACTTGATGGAAAATTAAGCAAGCTCTTTCCTACACTTACTGAAAGTCATTTTGCAAACACTTTTGCAAGGTCACAGATGGGCTCTCTGACACAAGCCTTCCCCAAAAGCCAGGCTATCCACTAAGGATGAGAATGTAAAAGCATATTTATAAACAAATGTCCAAAGTCTCTCAAAGACAAAATACCTTTCACAGAAAGCCACTTAAATCATTAAACACAGGTTTTTGCCTGCCTAAATTAACCAGACAAATATGAGGACCATTTCATTTTTTTGACAATAAAAACCTAATATATATATATATAGATATAGATAGATAGATAGATAGATATAGATATAGATATAGATATTTCTAATTTTGTTGCTATGGGTAACAAGTTAAGAATCATTTTACTGTGCTACTTAAACACATTTTTCCTGAAAAGCAATTCTGATGTCTTGGTGAAAGTACTGTGACAATAAAAAAATACCAAATCTAGAAACCACTTAAGAACTTAAAGTGATAGAGCTTAAATGCAAGACTACCTCTAAATTGCACGGGTCATATTAACAGCAAAAACTGCTGAAAAAAATAAAAAACCCAACATGGACATAACATACAACTCAAGTACACAATAGCAGTGTTTGTCCAGAGGTCACTGATACTCCGGAAGTGTTGCTAATTTGAGTTTCATGCAGTAAGAGGTGGTTGAGCTGTTCCCAGACCCAAGGGGACTCCAGAGGCACTTAATAGACAAACACAATGATAAAAAAATGCAGGAACCATATCCAGTGTTTCCAAAGAATTCACCCACTGGCTTCTGCACAAAGCAACAGTCCAGTGGAACAATTATTTTAAAAGCATGTCACAGGCCCAATCCATTGTTTCACATGACTTTGGAAAAGCAGTTTCAATAGCACCCCTCATAACCAAGAGGCTCTTTCCCAAAGTTTTGTCCAGCACCATGGCTTTTTCTTCTTTATATTTCAGAGCTCAAAGCATTATTATTCCAAGTCTCCCTGTTTTATTGTTTTAACATTGGACTTGCTACACAGGAGTGGTGTCCCTCAGGGGTCAGTGCTGGGGCCGATATCGTTCAACATCTGTCAGTGACATGGACAGTGGGACTGAGTGCACCCTCAGCAAGTTCACTGACAACAAGCTGTGTGGGGCAGTTGACATGCTGGAGGGAAGGGATGTGCCATCCAGAGGGACCTTGACAGGCTTGTGAGGTGGGACACTGCAAACCTCATGAAGTTCAACCAAATGAAGCGCAAGGTCCTACATTTGGGCAGTGGCAATCCCAGGCACACCTACAGGTTGGGTGGGGAAGTAATTGAAACCAGCAGTGAGGAAAAAGACTTGGGAGTGACAGTGGGTGAGAAGCTCACCATGAGCTGCAGTGTTTGCTCGCAGCCCAGAAAGCAAATCCCGGGCTGCATCAAAAGGAGTGTGGGCAGCAGGTCGAAAGAGGTGATTCTTCCCCTCCACTCTGCTCTAATGAGACGCCACCTGGAATACTACATGGAGCTCTGGTGCCTTCAACATAAGAAAGACAGGGAGGGCCACAAAGTTGATAAGGGGACTGGAGCAGGCTGAGGAAGCTGGGGCTGTTCAGCCTGGAGTAAAGACGACTGCATGGAGACCTCATAGCAACTTTTCAATATCTGAAGGGCCTACAAAGGCGCCAGAGAGGAACTCATTGTTAGGAACTGCAATGATAGGATAAGGAGTAGTGGATTCAAACTGAAAGAGGGGAAGTTTAGGTTAGATATTAGAAAAATGTTTTTTGCTATAAGGGTGGTGAGACATTGGAACAGGTTGCCCAGGAACGTGGTGGCTGCCCTGACCCTGGAGGTGTTCAAGACCAGGCTGGACGAGGCCTTGTGCAACCTGATCTAGTGAGGAGGTGTCCCTGCCCATGACAGGGGGGGCTGGTGCTAGACGATCTGTAAGGTCCATTCCAACCCTTAAATTCTATGATTCTATGATATCCAAATAAGCAAATAATATCCAAAACAAGTGCTGCACATTGCAATTGCTCACCACCCACCGACCTGTGCCCAGTCAGCTGCCACGCAGTGGCCCTGGACAGTTTTCCCCTGGTTTATATACTGAGCATGACATAATATGGCATGGTCAACAGGGGTCAGTTGTCCTGGCTGTGTCTCCTCCTTGTTTCTTGTGCACTCCCAGCCTCGTCACTGGTGGGGTGAGAACCTGAAAAGTCCTTGACTTACTGTAAGCACTCCTCAGCAACAACTAAACCATCAGTGTGTTACCAACATTATCCTCACCCTAAATCCCAAACACAGCACAGAGCCAGCTACTGGGAAGAAAATTAACTCTGTCCCAGCCGAAACTAGAACAGTGCTCTCTTGCCATCATGCTAGATCATACTCTCAGGAAGGATCGCAGGGTCTCTAGCTGCCTGATTCAGGTAGCACCAAGTGAGATGTGAAATGAGATGACAGAAGATGCATGGCACAGCTGATGAAGAGCTGGAAAGTGGACAAAAGCAAAACTGGCTTGGATATCAAATGCTGAGAGAAAAGAGGACATGCAGAGAGGAAGAGATATATGCCAAGGTAGGAACAGGATTGCTCAGAAGGAAAGAAGAGGTGAAGAAATATCAAGTGTTGGGGGCAAGGAGACTTAAGCAGAATGGTGATGGACAAGAAAGTAGAATCCGCTGAGCCAAACGAGAGTAAGGCTGGAAAACTGGGAGTGAGGGAGAGACTTGGTAAGAAGAGCGGGACAGGGGCAGCAGCCCTCAGAGATACAGAAAAGCAGGAGAGCAGCAGGTTAAAGGGGAAAGGACTAACTAGTCTGATGACAAGAAGTCTTTGATAAGGCAATCCCACATAACCATGAGAATGCCTATCTCAGTCCACAAAATATTTTAGCTCAAGTGGTCAACAGCAGGTACCTACAACACAACATCAAAAAAGGGAACAAGGTGTACATTTTAAGAGTATGCAGCAGTAGTTTCCCACAACAGTGTTTCACCACAATGTCTGCAGACACAAAACTAAGATCCCAAACACCTGATGAGTGGGCTGTTAGGTTTTGAAACTTTGTAGGCTTTCAGCATCCAAAAGACATCGTGGCAGATGGATGAGGAGTTCATATACACACTGTGCAACAGAATACACAACAATGCAATGACTTCTATTTGCTTGAAACCCAAAGCCTGCAAGTCTTAGTTGATAATCCAAGGTCTCCTCATGAGATACAAGGTGAATAACCATTCCTCATCCACCCTCTCCAAGCTACTCATGACTTCACAAAGCACTGTCATAGCCTCCAACCATCTTTCCTTCTATGCTGGAAAGATTTAAGCCACTGTGTCATTTCTTCTATGGGAGCCATGTCATACTTCAAAGCACTCACCATTATTCTTAACTCTTCAGTTTCTACTATGTACTTCTTTATGAGGAAGACCAGAACTGCACACAGTGTTCATAAATACGCTAAGTCCGTAACTGACACAGTGGTGAAGTTAAGTTCTATGTGTTGTTCTCCATTCCTTTCCTAATAATCCTTAACACCGATTGAGGGTTTTTTGGCACCAATGAACCTATGCTTTCAGAGAGCTATTAATATCTAAGACCTTAATCCTGAGAAGTTAGAGGCTACTCACAGTATCACCATATACACTAAGATAAATGTGTTTTATGCTTCTCCCATGAACATTGCCTTTACTACACCAATTTTTGCCTGCCATTTTACATCCAGTCAATCAATATCAAAGACTCATCTGAAATTCTTCATGATTTGCCTTTATCAATTCTACCTTGAATAACTTAGTGTCTTCAGCAAATGAGTCACCTCACAATTTACCTGCTTTTCCAAACCACACACAATTTGAATGTCACTGGCACAAGAACTGATCCCTTGAGATCTATTGGTGACCTTTCTCCACCTTGAGGATGGACCATTAACTCCTGCCTCTTTTTATCTTTAGTCACATAAGAGTATTCTCTTCTATTCCACAGTAGATTAAATTCTTTAATAGCTTCTGGTAATGGGCCTTGTTAAATTTCTTTTGAAAAATCAAAGGAGACACACTATCCATTTGCTTACCTATTCCTTTGAAAAAACCTGAAAGAGTCTGTTGGTCAGTATCACACTCACTGACAAGTCCAATACTCCTAGGTGTTCAGCACTTGAAATAAGCATCTCTTCGACCAAACAGGCTTACTGACATGCATTTCCAGGATATTCCCTAGCACCTTCTAGAAACATCCAGTCATTTCCACCACTAACTTGCTCTGCATTTAACAACTGCATCAAATCTTTTGGCAACATGTAGTCCTACTCCAGGAATAGAATGTATCTAGCATGAGCTCCTAAACACTAAAACAAGAATTAACAGAAACAGTATTTACTACAGCGTATAATGCTGTCTTTAGACAGCTATGAAGAAGACCAGTTCCTGTGAGCTGTTTCTGAAGTGTATACACTACCTGTTCTGGTTTCCTCTGTCCATTGGAAAGAGACAAAGACACACATCCTTTCCAATCCCTACCTGTAAGAAATTATTTTACTGCTTCAGGAGTAGATCTGCAGAATTGCGATGTTCAAGATCTCAAAATGTTTGTACTGTGACCTGTTCTACAAACCCTTTTCTCGTTAAAATCCTACTGCAGTCACCAAACAAGTAAAACATATGTACACCCTAAGAATGTACAGAAATACACAAGTTTAGATTTAATTCTTCTTCTGGTCTTATTACACAAAAATAAGATGTGTTCTATTTATTCTTAGTCATATATAAAGGTACATTCTGGACATCAGGAGACTGCTAATTTTGCTCCATCTTTTCACTTTGGGGTTTCTATGCCTTCAGCTAGGATTTGGCTAAACCAACAGCTGAACCAATTTTTGGCTCGAGTGAGGAGGTGGAAGCCTCCAGAAACAGAGCTGTGACTGCCTGAGGAAGTTTTTTGTGCTACTGGTGGGTGAACTCATTCAGGATTTCTCTGCCCACTCCCTACCTCCAGCTGCTGATATTTTGTCCCCTGAAACATGCCAAAGGCCACTTTAATGGTTTATACAGTACTGGATTGTGAAGAAAATACTTGAAAAGACACAGCTGTAAACAATGAGGCAACAGAGCTTCTTAAAATTACAATAAAAAGATAAACTCATTATTGTTTGTAAGAACAATCAGTAACCCAACTGATGCTTAACAGCCACCTCCTTCTCTATTACCAAAGCTGAACACAAAATCAAGGCCAGAATGAGTTCAGGTGTAACAGAAAACCATTTCTATTCACTGAAGCATGTCAGGGCATGCTCTTAATTACACCACTGCAGAGAAGCACATTTAAGAACACACTTTAAGAACTGAGGCCATAAAAGCTTGTAGCAACTAGCTCAGCCATGAGGACACAGGAACAGGAGAAAACTGACTGCCAGCACAACCCTGAAGAGCTGTTGACATACAACCTAGCACGGGTTTGGACCTAAGCAAGGACCTGGCTAGTGAGCACCTGCCAAGGCCCTGCTGCAGTGGAAGGAAGCCAGTGTGTTAGGACACGTCATTGTGCCTGCAGTGCTTGCAGTTTCACCAAAAAAATTGTGGCTAGTTTTTTCATCTCATCAGCCAGGGCCTTCTCATCTACCTGCCAGCACTCTACCAAAAATACCACTAGCAGGCAGGAATAACTGTCTGTGAGGGAGCAAAGAGAGAGAGATGAGTTATTTTCCCCAATTAACAGTTACGCCATTTGTTGCGCCTACGAATTCTCTACCTATGGTCTCTCCACTAAGAAATTCAAATTGTCACTATTTTTGGAGATCCTCTCCTTCCTGCCAGCTAGCTCTGTCAGAAAAACTAGACATGATGTAGTTGTGTAGGCTGAAACTAAGAGAATTTTTTTATTTTAGAAAGAGTGCGATGTGAGGCTTGTCTGCATAACTCACACGGCTGGCAGAGACCGAGGCAAGCTGGAGGCGGATAGCTAAAACAACAGGGACAGAAAAACTCCAGGACAATTATTTAATGTCATTCTGTTGATTATGCACTGCATGGAAAAGCCAGTGTAAAGTGCTTCCAAAGTGTCCAGAAGAGAAGTTCTGCCACTGCAATCAGAAATAAGTGCACTAGACAGTGAGCAGGGGGGGAAAAAAATACCAAGTTCTGCCATGCATCAGAAGTAAACAGGCACTTCACATGCTTGTGTGAAAAAATTCCAACATTAAAACTGCAACTAAGTTACTAGAAGAACCAGAAGAACTGCCAATTACATATATCTCCAGTTAGATGATTCATTCCAGGCATAACCTTGATGTTTTCTTTGGTATAATTGGCTAGGCATGCATATCAAAACTTGAACGTGTCTCTTCTTCTGACATCAACAAGTGGATAACTTTACAAGCTGTTAGAGTAATAAGAGCATGACAAGTCAATAAATATTTTCAAAGATTTTTTTGTTAAAACCAGGAACAGAATCCAGCTTTTCACTACATAACCAAACAGCAAAATATACTTGTCATTTAACCTAATCCACTTGTTTATGAACAAATGACTGCAAGTAATCAAGTTTTGATTGACAGAGGCGATATACATAATGGGATTCCAATACATCTGGATCCTGCAAACACTGAATGCAGTGCTTAGCAGCACACATTAACAGGTTAATAAGGCAGAGTCACACATGAGCATGCAAGCAAGCACTTTACATAGTGCAGTTAATCGATGCCCTGGTAATTCCCTTTACCCCATCTTGCCATAGCTTGTCTGTCATGCCCACAGAACATCTATGTAACAGAGCTTCCCCCCTCTCTCCAGGGCTATGGTGCACAAGAAGCAGCCAGGCTGGGGGTGTATTTCACCACCAGAAAATGAAATGCCATCTATACAGAAAAGCATAGCCACACATTTATCCAAGGTATTCAAAGAATCACGGCACTGGGACAAGGATGTCTGCTCCCACCACCAGCAAGGACCATGGAGTGAATTGGCTCATTTCACCACACACACTTCGCAAATTCACCAGCTGCTTTTGCTCAGGCAAGCAGCAAAGAGAGAAGACAGGTCAAACCAGAACTACATATTGCCCACACTGCCCCAACACAGGCAGAAATCCTGCCCTCCTGCTGCAGCCACTGGTGGATCTCTCACCAACATTTACTAGGCCAGATTTGTGGCCACGATGTTTTCCCAAGAACAGTTTCCATAAAACTAAGTGGAAATCATGGACTTCTTGACATTGTCTGATACAATCTTGCAGCTGTGCCACACAGTAAGCTTACTGTCACCATGTTGCAGGGCTCAGTCTTAAAAGTACCTGGTTTTTGTATGCTGCAGGTGTGAGAATACCAGCACAAACAGCTCACATCATGCAAAGGAAGAGCTGTAGATCATCACTCTTCCACTAGCTCATCTCATGGCTCCTCATCTTTGCCTGAGCACACAAACACATTCACGGCTCTATGTCAAGCAGCACATTCCTCACTCAAATTGTATAATATAACTCTGAGCTTTGTATTACTAAAAGAACCAAAACAAAAAAAAAAAAACAAAAAAAAAAAAAAAAAAAAAAAAAAAAAAAAAAAAAAAAATACACCAAACCTCAAACCCCACATTTTTTTCCCTTGAAGACAGCAGTCTGACACCACATCCAGGAGACCTAAATATCCACCTAGATTTCTATTTTTGCCATAAAGTGGCTGTAGAGCTTGGAGCCATAATAAGCACACACTGGAAGATGTTGTTTGAAGATAAAAATAAAAGAGTATTAAGGCAAATGCCCTTGGTGTTTTCAGAAAGGTAGCTAAAATTCACTCTACAATTTTCTTTTCATGAGAAGTTTCCTGCCTTCAACACACTGAAAGTATACAGTAATTCCCTGTGCTCCTGGAAGTGTACAATGAAGATATTGGTACATCAGAGTTCTTGCACAAGAACATTTACTCAAGGCTTGCAGGTTTAAGAATACTACAAAGCCCTGCACATAGGCACAAAACTGTATCTTAAAATTACATTAAACCAGTACTGATGCTCTTTGGATTCAATGAGAACATTTTTAGGGGGCACATTTATGTGGTCACTGCAAAGACACATGGTTGACTCAAATGAGGGGCTTTCATTTTGCCTTAAATTATTGCTTTTATGCTTTAGTTGCATCCTCTTAAGAAAATATGAAGCGATATAATCTAGTAAATCTGATCAATGTTACTAAAGTATACTGCTATAAATAACTGCTCTAACTACTGTCATGCACAAGTGTCAAAGAAAAATCTCCTGAAGCAGCCAACGGCTGTAGTGATATGCTCTCTACACGTCTCAGAAAGCCTCGACTGAAAACTGTGATGCAAATGGACTGTGAAGATGCTCTGGCCTGAAAGCAGCCAGATTTCTGTCACTCACTGTTTTTCAACTCTGAAAAATAAATGTCAAGATGGAAGAAACTATAGAGCTGACTCAAGATACTCGAAGTGATCCTCACAGCAAAGTAAAATTAAGACTCAACCCTGCAATCAGCTGTCCACTGTCAAACATTCTTTTGGCATCTTAGTTCTTGCCAAATGGATTTAACAGTGGTCTACAGCAAGGGTCTATATGCACTAAAATTACCAAGGAATGGGCCCTGCCAATGCACAACTTCTGAAATTGCCCACTAGGAGCTACCATACCAAGAATAGCTGAGGCACATGCAGAGTTAATAGGCAAGATGCAACTTATAAAAAAATTATCTTTTAACAGTTAAGTATGAGGAGGGGAGAAAGACATCAAAAAGCTCTCTAGACTCCTCAGCTCTGCCAAAAAATATGATTCAGGAAAAAGTATTCCAAGACAGACATAGTACTGCTTATGGTGATAATTTATAAAGTCAGCATCCTCACCATACTGAGCTGTTAGTGCAGGCTACAAGATTACTTACAAAAAAGAATCCCCAACAAGCCAACATGATATTGGATAAAACCATGAAAAGAAATACTCTGCTAAAGCCATGAGACACTGATAAAATGAATTCAAATCAACTCCCTGCCTCCAGCCTACCCCCTTGACATACAAGGCAGCAAAGAGTATTCAAGGTACTTGACCACAACTTTTAGACTACAGAAAAATAAAAGTAATAACTTAAAAGGGTAATTGTCCAAAGGAAAAAATATATGAACAATCTCCTTTTTCTAAAAAATCCCAAATAACACTTTTTTCCTTTCAAAACTTTTGCTCTTTTCAGAGAATCTGTCTGTCACATGATCAGCTCTGAAGGCAGTGATCCAATAGGAGAGGACAACAGGAGCTGCAAACAACAGATAAACACCCTGTAGCTGTGTACTCAGCCAGCCTGACTTCTCACAATGGGCTATACTCCCAGACTCACATGTGGGAAAATGACCCACTCCTCCATCCTCCTTCTCTTCTGTGCTTTTATCACATGCAAGAAAGTTCAACATTAACCATACACAACAAGCAGAGGGCTGGTTGATGGAGAAATTACAGATAATGGCCACAGTCACCATTTTTCCTCCAGAAAAGGTAATTATGTGGCCACCCAAGTAAATCCTTGGGAACATCAGTATCTAAGGTTTATTCCAGTCAGGGTCAAAAGATGAATGTCAGCATTGGAGAAGGATAACAAACACAAACTCTAGCATACATGACTGCATAAGCCACAATAATAATAAAATCAGATAATAAATAGCATATGGGGTGATTTTAAAATAGAAAATAGGAGCTAAGGGTTAATGGGCATGAGGTGGTTAAACATCTTAAATTTTTTGCCTACAAAGCCTACCTTGCTATCTAAGATAGCAGTCATACAACTCACAGTAACTTATAATTTAAAAGCACAGAGACAGGACAGACACCATAAAAGTTCAAATTCAGATCCTCACTCATACAAGGAACTGCATATAATCCTGTTCACAAATTTATGAACTTCCTTCTAGATGATTAGACTTCTTACTCCTTTTACCAGAAGACTGTTGGAGCTCCTTACACTTGCAGATACTTCCTTATAATTTGCAGATTAAATTTATTCATGGCCAATTTATATTCATTTGCTCTTGTGATGACATTGTCTTTTAGCTTAAATTAGGTTCTAAATTCACCAGGGCACTGATCAAATCCACATAAGGATAGAGAGTCCTGAGCATAATAGTTCCCTGATCTTAATTCAGAGCTTTGCTTATAATTACAATACAATAAATAATAAAAAATAGTTTTTATAGTTCCACTAGTCTGATCTTCTTCCGTTCCATCTCTAATTAAGGCAAGCGCACTCACATAGAATCTGATCAAATAGATCATGATGAAGGTAGGTGAGACTGCAGTTCTGCCTCACCTCTAACAAGCTGCTTATCTGGCTCTACACATATATCGACACTACAAGCTGATGTTTCTAGCCTGACTGTAAGAAACTAAAGAAAACTCAGCAACAGGTAGGTAGAAGTGCATGTTCATTTTAGCCTTAAAACTTTTGGTGGAACTGACAAACTCAACTCATGTAGAAGTTTGGAAAACACACAAAACTGGCATCTTGGCCTGTATCAAGAATGGTGTGGCCAGCAGGACTACAGAAGTTATCACCCCATGTACTCAGCATTGGAGAAGCCACACCTTGAATACTGTGTTCAGTTTTGGGCCCCTCACTTTAAAAATGACACTGAGGCACTGGAGTGAGTCCAGCAAAGGGCAACAAGGCTCGTAAAAAGTCTAGAACACATCCTATGAGGAACTGTTGAGGGAATTGAGTTTGTTTAGCCTTGAGAAGAGGTGGCTCAGGGGTGACCTCACTGCTCTCCACAGCTACCTGAAAGGATAGAGAAGAGAAGTGGGAAATGGTCTCTTCTGCCATGTCTGCAATGAGAGGACTAGGGGGAATAGGCATAAACTGAGACAAGGGAAATTGAGATTGGATATTAGGAAAACCTTTTGCACTGTTAGCAAGGTCATGTTGCCCAGGGAGGTGGTGGAGTCAGCATCCCTGGAAGTGTTTAAGAGGTATCTGAATCTGGCTCTGTAAGAGATGGTTTAGACTTTAAACTTACCTGCCATGTCTGCAATGAGAGGACTAGGGGGAATAGGCATAAACTGAGACAAGGGAAATTGAGATTGGATATTAGGAAAACCTTTTGCACTGTTAGCAAGGTCATGTTGCCCAGGGAGGTGGTGGAGTCAGCATCCCTGGAAGTGTTTAAGAGGTATCTGAATCTGGCTCTGTAAGAGATGGTTTAGACTTTAAACTTACAGTGGAGTGGCAGGTTAATCATGGGACTTAATGATCTTAGCTGTCTCATCCAACCTTGATGATTCTATGATTCTAATGCAGTTTCAAAGGACTGAACAACTGGTCAAAACTCCCTTCAGAAAAGATGACAACACTGAGGTATAAAAGATATTTATGTAGATTCTCCACCTTTTTCACGAAGAGACTGAAAAAATAGAGCAGGAAAACACAGACGAAGCGAGTCACTCACCCAAACACCTGTAGGGAACCACAATGTGTGGGTGGCTATTGCACGGCTTCCATCCCCTCTTGCACCAGTTCTGGATCGTAACTGGCTGGTTAGCTTCAACAACATTGGTGATTTGTAATTCAGGGTAGACCTAGTGTTAAAAGCAAAAATACAAATGTTATCAAAAGTATGCACCCTGTATCATGCAATACTGTCACACATTTGTAACATGGATATCACAATACAACATTCATTTCTCCTCTCTTCTGCTGTGTAATGTATTTACCTTATGGTATGATTATGTGCACTTACCTGAAAAGCTGGTGTGTCTGTTCATCAGTAAGAACATGAGGTTGCCAGCTCAGAGTAATTATGGTGGTAACAGCTGGCTGTCAAAATTATAATTTGGCCAGTTATACTTGACTAAGCTAAAGATCAGCTAAACAGGTCTTTCATGACTAAATACCTTCTCCTCCATGTCTAGACTACGGCAACAACTCCATATATAGAGCATAATCTCCATACAAATAAAATTAATAATTTGCCTTTATGTTTATCTCAACCATTATAACAAACATAGTTCTTTAGCACTGCAGTCTGCATAGTATTAAAAGTCTGTTGAATCACTTATATTCAGGTTTACATCACCAATTTCTAAACTGCTGAAATCAAAATTCTATCCACTTTAACGCTGCAATACACTTCTATACCCATGACCACACCAGCAGCAAAGCGGTTTACTAATTTACTGGCAAGCCACAACTTCAGCTTTTTATCCCTGTCACTCCCTCTATCCCATCCCCTTTTTCTAATTTTACTGTCAGTAATGGCTTATACGACCACTTTCACCAAGGATGGGTCTCAGTCCTCGATGTCTGCGCAGACCCATCTCCCAGTCAACTTCCACATGCACATTTCAGTCCACCAGAGGCACATCACCTCACACTAGGCTGCAGTTCACCCTGTGAACTAACTTTAGCACACCATATTCCTTACAGATAAAGCTTAACAGGAACACGTGCTCCTGAAGCACACCTAATGAACGGTGAGTCCACACCACCAGGCTAGTGTCAACCAAAGCAAAGCCTGCCAAGAGCACTCAGTGTGAATGTTCAGACTCTGCTGCTTCACTCCGTGCTCCCAACTCTCACTGCACCACAGCAGTTGCTATCAGCCCATAGAGCTCGCTTTTGATTTTTCAAACTGGCAGTCTATCAGCCCTAACATCAAACTCAGAAGGTACCAGCTCTCCTTTGCCTTTCCTCAAACAATCCTTACCAATTTCTTAGCATGTCAGACCTGAGGATTTAGGGGCACTGTCTAGTCATACCTACCAGTGGAAAAGAAAAACACAAATAGGAACAAGTCTGAAGTAATGAGATGGTCCAAAAACGTTCTGTAGAGAAGGAACATAATCCCATCTAGAGAGAGCTGGGCTGAGATTGAGTGAAATCTGAGAGTCCAAAACCAGTGCTTGGAAAACCACTGTAAGAACCTGGACAGCCCTGCCTCAAGGAAAAGGCATTTGTCTCAACCACGTACCACCCCCAAGGTCACATCATGCTTGAGCAGATGGGTTGAACTCTGAGGGC
This sequence comes from Acanthisitta chloris, assembly GCF_000695815.1. Classification (NCBI taxonomy): domain Eukaryota; kingdom Metazoa; phylum Chordata; class Aves; order Passeriformes; family Acanthisittidae; genus Acanthisitta; species Acanthisitta chloris. The sequence goes on along the minus strand of NW_008685128.1, from coordinate 66,871 downwards.
CAGTGTCTCCTGGCACTCCCCTGACCAGGTTCAAAATGTAACAGAGAAAAATGAAGCAAGCAGGATGTGTCACTGCAGCCTGAGCAAAAGTCTACAACTTTAAAAGGCACTACTCAAGCACCAACATAGCCTTCTCAGATTTGAAATAAGTAGTCTTTGAATCACTATGCTCTAGTCCAGATGCATGGGAACAACAGGAAGTAATCAAAGCATGATTGGAAATAATTGGAAATAACTTCTTACTATCATTAAGAGAAAGGAAGGGACTACTATGATTGTAAAATCGAACTGTATCAACAGCTTAATGCACAAAACAAGAGCAGGTACAATAACAATGCCAAGGAAACCACTACAGAAAGAAACACTGCTTTAACAATGCGCTTTAAGCTAAAGAGATTGAAGATCAACCTTGTCTTCTACTACAAAATGTAATTTTTATATCAGATACCTCTTGCTTTGCATAAGCACTTCACAGAAGCCGTCCCACAGATTTCTGCCACCTTCAACAGCACCCTCAGCTCACTACAATGGATGGCTGAGGTGTGTGCAGAGACTGATGGGTGTAGAAGTATATTGCAGTATTAAAGTGGATAGAATTTTGATCTCAGCAATTTAGAAATCGGTGATGTAAACCTGAATATGATGTTAACCCAGCGCACAAGATACAACTCAGTTCAAGAAAGTCCAGGAGCAGAAGTGAAAACTTAAGAGTGAAAGTTTCCCGCACTCAGGAGACTGTAGCTCTGCTTTGTTCTTGTCAGCAGGTGACCAAGGCTGATGGTCATCATCCACATTACAAACAGACCACATTTTCACACTGCTCGCAGAAAGGGGCTCCAGAGCAACTTGCTGCTCCTCCTACTTGAAATACTGAACTCAGAACTGAAACAGCAAGGTACAATGAAAGCTCCTCTTTCTTCCTCAAGCTCTTGCACACGCTCATGCTCTTGACTCCTGTCACAGCACTGCCAAAACAGATTAGGAGATCACCACAGAGAGAAATTTCACACCTTAACTGCTGTGTAAATATACGGCAAGGCACCATAGTTGCCTCAAGAGCTAACAAGCATGATGCAAGAGAAAGATTTGAAAGATTCTCTGGACACTGCCTTGAGCACTATCATGCTGCACTCTTCCAAGTGCATACCTCCACAAACATCACATCTGAGTAATTGCAGCCTGCTGTTATGCAATACTGCATGCTGTCACAACCATGTGCTCAATATATCACAGTGTCACTGACACGTTCTCATCGGGGACATTTTAACATTCTTCAGGCTTAAGTGTCACCTGTCACCAACAGAGGAAGTAAATGCCTTAAATGAAGTCATCTAAAAAGTTTTCCCAATGGTTAGACTGGAATGTTTAAAAAGGAAAATAAGACAAAAAACTCAAAACCTATTTATGCATCCACAGGAACATGTACATAGTTTAAAAGTGATAGAAAATAGGATTACAAACCTACTGGCAATCCCTGAGAACAAAGACACCCTCAGTTGCTTTCCTGAGGTGAATTTCTAATGAGTTAGAGTGCACTAATTACTGTAGAATCTTATTGAAATAATATGATTAGAGAAGGAAAAAATAATATTTATTTATTTTTACTATTTTCCTAAACCACCATTTTAACTGCTGGACAGTACAGTGGACCAAATTCTAAGCAGTTAACAGTACTTGTCTAAAGTACACAAGGGCAAAGAAATACAAAGAAGCTTCTTCTTCTGTTTCTACATCAGTTACTAAACTCCTAATTTCCTCTGACAGCTCACAGAAAGCTCCATCCACCCTTCACAACAGTAAACAGGCTTTGAATTTCATTATCAATAGGTTAATGCCAGTGTATGTGCTGAGGAAAGTTCCCCTCACTAGACTTACATAAGGTATTTGCTCTGAATTGAAATGGGACCTACTTAGTGGCACAGAAAATGAGCCACATATTTATTTATAGTGTCCCTAATGAGCCACTGCTCCTTCTACAGAGTCAGAACACTAGAAAGTTGCAGGAGATCCAAACTTTCAGCATTATTGTTAACTTGCTGTAGAGCAATTTCTTTAATACATCTTAAAAGAAACCATGGAAGAAACTGAGATCAATGTAACCTAGAAAACATATCTGGCAATCAAGCATTACAGCTGTACCTTCATTTACTTCCTTTTTCATTACCAGGTGTCCCTATATACTGACTGCAGAACCAAAATCTAAAAAGCCAAGGCTACCCAGAATTCCATATAATCTTGCCCAAACTCATGTTTACCACTACCAGCTCTGATGACACATGCATTCTGGACTGAAATGTAGATGTCCTTAATAAAAGAAATGGCATTTGAACCTGTCTACATACAAAGGTGTTGATGATACAACTAACAGAGTATGTGCTACCTAACAGGAAAACAGAGATTATTTTGAAACAAATCAGGGAATACCAAAAAGGAACATCTGAGGACAACCTTAAAGTAAAGAAGTAGACAGGCCACCACCACCACAGCCACCACCCCCCAGCCAGGCATGGGAGGGTGTGTTCCCAACTCCCAGCCACTGACGTGGGTTGGGGAGGGCATTTCAGACAGGGCTGGCTGGGGCAGTGGATGACAGCTACCAGCCAACTCAAGGTCCCCAGGGCACAGTGCAAGCATGAGTTCCCAGGCACAGGTGTAGGCAAGGCAATGCCCTTCCTAGAAAATGTGGTCCAACAGTAGAGCAGTAGCTCAAGAGCACTTGAATAAAGTGGAAGAGTAGAGTCAAAGAGAAAGGATGAGACGAAGTGCATGACTTCAGGAATAGGCCATTCCATATGGCCAAGCATGGCTGCAGTTTACCACCTTCAGAACTTGTGAACATCTTAATTTAATCACACAAGTAGTTAATGAGAGCTAACAACTGTGACCCCTAGAGTGCTTCTCCAAGCAGCCCACCCACTACTCTGTTAAAATGGGAAGTGCCCACCTAACAAGGATACCCCTACTCAGTCACTGCAATGATATGTGGAAACATGCCCTATGAACAAGCTATCCACACCTTTTGAGGATTGCCCTGATCATACAGAACAGACTGGCTGAGGTTGGAAGGGAACTCTGAGGTCATCTGGTTCAAACCCCCTGCTCAAGTAGGGCCACCTGGCTGGCTGCCCAGGGCTGTGTCCAGACAGCTTTTGATTATCTCCAGGGATGGAGGCTCCACAGCCTCTCTGGGCAATCTCTGCCAGCACTCAAATATCAGCATTATATGCAACTGAAAGCTCCATGAGATAAATATTTTTTTAAAGCAATCCCTGATACATGATTATATACATAAGTTTCTCCACCCAGTCACACATACTCAGCAGAACCAAATGAACTCCACATCTCAGTGCAATCTTGAAGTAATACTTGAGCATAGTCATGAGACAGTCATCTCTGATACTGAAAGACATTAGCTTAGTATTTCACCTATTGATATTGTTCGATACATTCCTCCATCTTCTAGAGGAACTCTGACCATTCAGAATATTGTTTCTTTTACCATATTTTCAAATAAAATTTTAAAAGGTTTTCAGGGTTAGCTGACTAATAGGTTAGTGAAGCTATTTCAATTTACATCTTCAGTTTTTATTACACAAAACAAGAATAACAACAGAAATAAGTATACATAAATCTTGTACTAGAAATATATGATTGGAATTACTGGTACAGATTTATTCTTACTTCTACTTGGACTTAAGGATCTTTTCCTATATATTCCACATATATAGGAATCATATATGTCATCATAGGGACATGAACATGATTCAACTTCAGGGTAATAAATGGTCTGAGTTCCTAATGGAGTATGCTCTATCCATGGAAACCTAAATGGAACACACATACATGCATGCACCTGCACATACACACATGTACATGCAACCCTTGCAAAATACAGGGCAGTGTTATACTTCAACATGAATTTAAGACAAAAAAAAGAAAGAAAAAAACCCAGTATCTTAAAGAATGTAAAGCATTGATCTACATCTTCATCAGCAGTTTGAAATGCCAGAGAACCTGGCAAAAGGCAAGAAAAAAATAGTTTAAAATTAAGGTGCAAAATTAGTATGTTGCCAAAAACTTGCCATTTTTTCATTTCAACACTTCAGTGTTTTTCTCCAAATTGCATCCCACATCAGTTTGAATTCTGACTGTTCCAACTCAGAGATAAGCATTAGTTTAACTGCAGTCTGAAGTGGACATATTTTCTTATTATCATTTCCTTCTAGTCTTTTTCCTTAAACCTTCAGTTGTTTGCTCTACATGTTCATGATATCGTGACTTAAATTAGATCACACATTTGTTTTTTAAATCTTTGTTTTACCTTCAGCACCTGGCACAGGAAGACTTCGAAGCCAGCCTGAATTCAAATGTAATGCTCAACTCTACTCTCACGATGAGAAAAGGCTGCTCAGTCTCTCCAAAAGCACATGGTCATCTCTCTGCCTCGTGCCACTGAAGAGCTCATGCTAATGCATCCCATTCTGGCAGGTGTTTAAGACCTGGAATTCTGCTTGAACACTGCCTCAGGTAATCAGTGACAGTATTTATGTTAAAAACTAAATGCAAAACTAACCACAGAAATGCTAGAAAGGAACATTCATGCAGATAAAAGAGATGAAGAAATTACAGCTGTATGTAGTCATAACAAAAATTATGGTGGTTTTAGCAGCTGCACTTTTAGTAACTTGAATCATTTGAATACTTTGATTTACTTAAAGGGGATGATAACTCAAACTAGGATAGAGTTGATTACATCCAGACTTTCCTTGCCTGATGTGCTCCCACAGCTTTCCCCCAAAAAAAGAAAAAAAAACCCAACCAAACAAGTTGATCTGTGGACAAGTCTAGCCCCAACTAGACCACACAACTTTGTGCTTTGAATAGTCTATCCTTGCAATACCAATGTTACTTTAATACTGAGAATTGTTCACAGAAATTATCAGACAATTTACTTTTTAAAATCATAAACAACAATCACAGATGTCACACAGGTAACTATTTACCTCTGTGCTTTAAATGGATAAACAAGGGGGGTTTTAACACTTCAGTTATGTAATCTGCAAACAGTTACTCCAAGCACAAAAGAATATATTCATTTAATAACCAGTGTTTAGGAAGACTGTGGTCTTTAAATGCCTTGTGGAAAACATCCTTCGGCAGCAATTGCATCAATAGCTAAACAATGCTTCAACTATGGAAATACGCCCTTCAGTTAAAGATTAATGAATTCTAATTGGATCAAAAGCTATTTCTATTCCTTTCTAAAGCGTATCTGCTTCCCAGGATTTTGCAGTGGTGTGTTACTGAAGAACAGTAACAAACAGACATGCTGCACTCATTTCCAAGCATTTGGCATGTCCATGCAGAGGAAGAACACAATTATTTCTCTGTGTCCATGCAAAGTATCCCTGCAAGCTTTTCACTCTACAACTATGGAAGCAGTGACACTGCAGAGTCCCACATGCCCCAGATCAGCTGCAGCAGGAGTAGTGCCACATGAGCAGCAGTGACACAAGCACTATCAACCCTGAATGAAATGTCCTGTTCTCAGTCTTGCAGACTGTGCCTGGAAAATTGACAGCTATATGCAGAATAAAGTTATTATCTATCTCATCATGCAAAAATATTCGAGTTTATTACTGTTTTTTACAAGAACTTTTCTACATTACTATAGAGGGTCTTGGTAATGTTGAATCTTCACTGATTAAGATTTAAACTCCGAATTGGGACTGGAGAAGCAGGAATCTTTCATCTGGTTTGTTGGGGGGTTTTGTGGGTTTCTTTTTTTGTCTCAGTTTGGTTTTGATGTTTGATTTTTTTAACTTACGGCTGCAAAGTTGTGTTACTTGAAGATTAAAATTATGTCAAACTGAAAAACCTCCACAGTAAAAGAGCACAAGCCTCACAAACTCTTGTGAAAAGACCATCTCTTGGATGCTTTCATTTACAAGTAAAGACAAAAAAAAAAATCAAACATTAAATTGCCCACACTTACTACATGCAACTATGGATATTTACTACCTTTATGCTCCCTCTAATTTCAACCAGCTTATGTAATTTTTTTGCCTGTTTCTTCAGTAGCTGCTGGCCCAAGCTACAATTTTTTTTTGTTTTCTATGCACCTACTCTAGCTATAACTCTTGATTAGACCTGCAGGCTAACCAGGTGAAACAACACCCACTGTTATCATAAATAAAACCCAGTAAACCTCTGGTATGTCAGCTCTGCAGTCCTCTGCACAGACACAAAAATTGTTAAGAGGCCTGGACATAGCCCCTGTACTGAATTGTCAGGCAAAGGGGAGAACAGAAGCCGCGCAAGCTTTAGAGAGATTTTAACAGACCAACTCAAACCCACCACTATATGTGGTCAACTTGGCTACTCCCAGAAGTCCAAAACCTGCAGACAACAGCTGTTGTGCTTGACAGGAGATGAACTCTACATTGCCACACTGGCTATCTCCCAATCACCACACCCCAGTCTCTCACTTCTCCTCTTGCATATTTATACAGTCCACGTTGCCCATCACAGCTCCATGGCTCTCCCTGTGCCAGGCCCCTGCCCAGAAACCATCACCCCT